>NW_027515194.1:300000-600000 GCF_048772815.1 Callospermophilus lateralis
ATTTAAAGGGTCATTCCCAATGATGAACTGGAGAAAAGGTGTTTGAGAGGAGATATAAATAGAGACATTAGGAAATCAGGCAAAGGACAAAATGAGTGGTAGCATAAGACATTTTTAACAGGGTTGAGGTTGAATATATAATCTTAGGAAAAAACAGATATGTAGTCACCAATACCAATGATATTTGAGAGCATTAGGGAACCAGGACATGGATGTTGTTAGTAATACATGCTCACATTCAATTTAGGTTTTGGTACAAATATAAGTGTGACCCTTGCATTTTGTGTCAGGAATATTACTGTGATGAAATGTATGTGTATATCAGGTGACTAGAGTATTTCTTCCACCATTTCTGAAAGCAATATTTTAAAGACTTATAAATTAGTATCGGGGATACATTTAGCTGTACCCAGAGCGTATGAATATAGAGATGATGACTTAATAGACCATATTGTGAATAAATAATATAACTGGTTCCACTTTTAATAATGGATTGAATTGATATCTGAAAATATATAAGAATTTTATGTTGATATACAATCATTCATTCCAATCAGTTATACATCTATAGCTAATAATAGGATTACAGTTTATCATGATGGGTGTGTGAGTTTTCTTCAAAAGTGATTATGAAAATCGAAAATAATGTGTTTGGAAAGAAGTCTCATGAAAAAACCAGTCAAGAAACCTGGCGGAATACCTGTGTTCTGAAGCAGGAAGTGATTGAAAGTGAAACAAATGCCTATAAATTTGCTAACTTGTGGAAGAAATATATATCATATCATGTGTGTATAATGAAGAAATAGTAATGTACCAGTGTTGAATAAAAATGAACGTCAAAATAGACATCATGGAACATAGGAATCTACTTGCATTGATGTTAAACTGGGTCACTTACTGTAGAAATATTAGTATTTGTATGCACCATTCACTGAATTTAGTTTTCAGTACTAGGAAACAAATATGTAGTTCAGGTGGATTAATATTTCTGAGAATAATCTTGTGAAAAGTTGATTAGAAATCCAAATACATTAACATTAATGAATTTAGGGAGTGTATAATAAGATGCATATATTTCACATTTTGAAAAATCTGGAGAGTATATATATATATATATATATATATATATATATATATATATATATATATATATATACAAAACCCACACAGAGACATTAGAAAGTAGCAATATATATGCCAATCAAAATTCATCATGAAATATATATCGTCCACAGATCCAAAAATATTTATTTTACTGAACATGAATTTATATATAATGTTTTTCAACTAGGAAGCTCCTCCAAAGGTTGAATTTTCAGTTTCAACAGCGTGTAGGAGGAGTGATCTCTTCTCAAAATTTGTATCTGCCAAGTTAGCCACATCAAAAATATTTTCGTGTGATACCAGGTAGGATTCTATATGTGCACATACAAATACATGTGCTGAATAAGCTACAGAGAAAGGAAGACAGGAATTTACATATTTGTTAACTTTAAAAATACACGGAGAACTACTTCAATAAAAAAATTGACTAGATTTATAACTCCTTCCCAATATATTGTAAAAGGCAAGCCCAACTGTACACCACCCCTCCTCTGAACAGCTTGTTTTTCTATTCTGTTTGAGTTATTTTTCTCCATTATATTAGAATTAGTAGGCAGAGTCTAGTAGGGTATGGGTTAGTGTCAGGGATTCAGTATTCCGATTAGAAAATTGGAAAATGAATCCAATGTGTATGCAAATATGTGCTACAAAAAAATCTTCCCACTCTCATCCAGAACAATGCATTGTCATTACCTCCGCCCCAAGTAGTACACAATTAGTGGAGAAGAGTTAGAAAATCTGTGAAAACATATCTGGAATGGAATATGCTCAGGAGTTCACAACATTGGAGGTGGTAGAGGAGTTTCCCAAAGTAAGGTACAGAGTAACATTCCACAAATATGGAGCTCAGGTTCCCTAAAGACTTATTGAGAAACTGCCTATGAGGTTGGGCACTTGAAATATATGTTGTTGTCAGGTGCTTTTGCTTTCTTTCTAGTGAGACCATCAAAGCTGGGTCTGCATCTATGGGACCTGAAGGACATGGTTTCTTATTTTTCAATGAACATGAGGCAGCAGTGCTGAATTCTCTCTTTGTAGGTAAACTGTGGCCAATGGGGGCTAAGTGTCTCCCCATGTGGACTGTGAAACCATTTGATCTTCCCCCATTTTCGAGGTGTTTCTTGGTGCTGCACTGGGAGTTTGGTATTTGCTTCACGAAATACAAGGAGTTCAACTGGGACACAGTGCTGAAGGGAGTTCTGTCATGTGAGGTGGGTCAGGGTTCTCAGGACTATGCACCATCCAGGCTTCTATCCCTCATAGCTTGCCCCTTTGTCCATAGCAACCTGGTTCTGAACATTGCCCTGAAACCCTCCATATAACAATGTGCCTTTACATAGAATATTATGCTGGCTGCACCATGTCAGTCACAAGCCATTTGGAAGCCAATGGCAGATCGACATGGGCCCACACAGATGTTTTATCATACATCTTTCCACCTCTACTCTTGGCCCACCACTCAGCAGGCTCCAACTTACTGGTATCTCTGTTCTACACCATTTACAAGAATCCCAGTCAATAAAGGCACTGTCTGATACACTCATGATCAGACGTAGGACATCCAAAGGTTTCCCAGTGCTACCTGGTCATGGGAAATTCAAAAATTTCATGGTATTTATCTTGGCATTTTTCAAGGATTAAGTTGGAGGCACTGTGGGTTTCAATTCATTCTGGAACCATTAAATGGTGAGGACGCTCATTTCAATGTAAGCTCTGGAGAAGTCTCACAAGCAAGGCTTTCCAAAGAGTGGCCAAAAGGTCACATGAAGCCAGGCTCATTGAGGTTTACAATGTGAGGTCCATGTTTGTTTTGATTCTCAACTATGGCTGCCATGTCTTTAAGAATATAATCATGTGATATCCTGGCTGAGATTCCCAGTGCTCTGTGGAAAGTCACCCTGGGCCTAGATTTCAGTTTCCAAGGGCGAGTCTCATGTGTGGCCTTTTAAAATCCCAACACAATTCATGGCAATACTTCTCTGAGGTAAGTTCCTGAACTCAGACTCTAAGGGGAATCACACCAGAGTTAAAGCCAAGGTGAACCCAGTCATCTCTTCCAACCGCCACACAAATGACCACAATTGAAACAAAAACATTCCCACATGGCCCTGATTTTCTTCCATATAGACACTCATCATAACTTCTTGCTAGAGGTTTCCATGAGGGGCAGAGTCAAAGACAGTGTCCAAAATAAGCTCCTTTGCCCCTCATTTGCCTAAAGTTCGAGTGGCCTGGACACCCTTCCTGTGAAACAGGAGTTATCCAATAGGCCTGCCTTTAATACTGCTCTGCTTCTCCAATTTGAGTTCTACTGACTGTGGGGTTTAGGTTCTTTTTGTGTATTGGAGTCATGAGAATACGCAAGCATTAATGGGCTAGCCTCTGCAGGGCTTTAAGGAACTCATTTGATCCAAAGGATCCCAATTCTCACTTGATTTAGGTCAAGAACCTTACAGAGGAAGGCGAGAGACTTCATCCACAATGACTGCTCTTTTGGCCACTTTGGTTTTGAATGCACACATGGGATCTTTCTTTACATCCATCAGGTGCTGACAATCTAAGCCACAGCCTCACACAGGGCCAAGCACCTGATTCAGACACATCCCTTTCCAAAGCAATTAAGCAAAGAGCCACAGGTGATTTCCATTCATTTCCATTTGAAAACTGTTTTCTTCAGGCTTCACAAAGGGGTGGCCTGCAGCAAAGACCTTCCTGACTTTCAGGGCTAAAGAACAATAGGTAAGCAAAAAGCCCAAGCAGGGTTTTTCCACTGAGAGGTTAGTAGTCACACTGATATCCGAGTTTTCTGAGATGCTCGCCTTTATCTTCAGCTATCCAGTATATGGCCATGTGACAGAGCTTGGAGATGGTACATATCTGGGACACAAAACCATGAGCCTATTCTGGAGAGTCACCAGAACTCAGGAAGAGAACCAGAACTTAGGAAGATAGCAGGTGTTGCCTATTGATAAGGCAAGCCCTGGTCCATTCATTAATTGGGCAGGATAAATGCTGGGAAGGTTTCTACTAGAGAGGACACATTCATTGATGCATTCTTTTTTCTAATGTCTACAACCACGGACAAGGTGAGATACACTGACTTAAAAACACATGCCTTGTGAAATGACTTAGTAGAAACATTTCACTCCAAACCACGAAACCGTCTTTCCTACCTATTCTCAGAACATGAGACAAAGCCACACACGCACACCCACACCCATAAAGGCACCTCCTTCCCCCAAGTAAGTGTGTTACTATCTGCAGTATCCTCTGACTGGTGGGCCATACTATGTTCCCCTGAAATGGCCTGTACTGTCTCAGATCTGGTCTCCTTGGCAAACTCTGTGAAGTTGTCAGGAGCCAGCGGTGAGCCACTACCTGCTTTCTCAGGAAAGGCCCCTCTTTAGAGCTTTCCTGGCATTTGGCCATCCTCATATCAGTAGCTAAAAAAAAGACTGACTCTGTCCTTGGTAAATCCACACAAGTGAGCCCACTGGGACTGGGACTGGGACTGGCTCTGGATGCCTGGCTTCCTGGATCCCAAGTTCAGAGAGTTCCATCAACAAGGAAGTGAGGTGAGGTCACTTCCTTCAGGAACTGAATGAGGTCACTGCCTTGGCAACCATTTTGCCCTAACAGTTGCTTCCAAGGGTCACATGAGATGGTGGCTGCCTCTAGTTCCTGTGACACTTTCACAATTTAGATTGTTTTTATCAACCATAGGAACCCGTGAACAGCTCTCCACATAGGCCTGGTTTGGTCCATCTTCTCTTAATTAAAAAGAGAGAGGCTGATTGAGACACAACCCTTCATCCTGACCAGGTTGTTTGCCATTGAAGATGACTTTTACTCTACCAGGTCCTCCATAGCTGCCTACATCTTCTCCAGGGATCATTTCTGCACGGACCTTTGAGGTTCTAAGCAGGGGGAAGATCCACTACATTCTGGTATTGTAAGACCAACTCTGTCCCTGCTCTTCTGTAACGTTAGATTGAGGGAACAGTGTATGGTTAGTGTTAATAACATGTTTGATTTGGTTAGGAATCATTCTGCTGGATGAATAATGGTATTGGGAACCTGCGATATGTATGAGAATATATAGGTGAAATATATGTATGAAAACAGAAATCTAGGTAAGATTTGAAGCCCAGAAGAGCATTGGGGCCTTTATTTGGATACTTAGCTTTGAATTACGATCTGCACAGATGTGTCAGATTAATCGATATACAATGGCATAGGAACTTGTACCTTGAATGATTGAATGTAGAAGAGATCATTAGGTCAAAATTGAATGTCGGTAGTGAGAGGTTAATAAAATAGGTTCTTGTCACTTCCTGTTTTTCTGTATGCTTAACAAAACACTCTTGAAATCTTGAGAACTCTTTGCTAATCTTGTTTCCAGAAGGTGCTGTCCCCAACTGCCAAACTGCAGAATGTAGACCCTCACCCGTTTGTACACAAACTGCCCACTCACCCGGACCAATCAATAAACTTCCCTCCTTGCCCTCTCCAAAAATATTATATAATCTCTGCTTAAGCTGTTTTCCTGGCTCTCTGCTATATTCAAGTGAGCTCTGAGCCCCAGCGTGGTGGACCCCCAATAAACCCTTTGCTGTTGCATCTGACAGTCTCTTTGTGGTCTCTTCCTCCGACGCTCGCCTGATCTTTTCATATGGAGGTTCCACTGAAATCCAGCAGCGGCGGACGAGAGACCCCGTATGTTCTTGCTTTCACTGTTTGTGTATCTTTCATTATGGGACAGTGCACTTCAATGCCTCTGTCCCTGACCCTTGATCACTGGACCAAAATTCACTTGAGGGCTCAGGATCTTTCTTTTTCAGTAAATCTCCAGACCTGGCAGACTCTCTGTGCCTCAGAATGGCCCACCTTTGGAGTCGGATGGCATCTAGAAGGATCTTTCTACTTCCCACTAATTTAAAAAGTCAGAGATATTGTCTTTCATCCAGGGCCACAGAGCCATCTGGCTCAACAGCCATTTATCTTAACTTGGCAGGACCTCTGCAAATCTCCTCCTCCATGGGTGAAGTCTTTTCTTCCCCCTGCCCCCACTCCTACTCCATACCCCAAAATCTCTCAAACCCTCTACTCTTCTTCCTCCTCCACCCTCTCTTCTCCCTTAGTCACAAGATTTGACTCTACTGGATTCTCCTCCCTCTCCTTATCCCCTGTCCTCTTCCCCCACCCCCCAACAAACTCTAAATGATTCCCCTGCTGCTGACTCAGCCTCTCCGCAATTGGAGGAGCACAGCGCCAACCAGATAGTTCCCTGGTGGCACAAAAAGCCCCTCCTTCACTTGAACAAGCTGGCCCGGCTAAAGGTACTCACCAGCGGTGAATGATTGAAAACCCTGGAACTCCTGTGATGCTCCCGCTGCTTCCCTATGGGCCAATGATTGACGACGGCCATGGGGGAAAAATGCAAGCCTACCAGATTTGGTCTTTCTCCTCTTCAGACCTAGATAACTGGAAAAATAACAATCCCGTTTTTCCAAGGACCCCACCTGGCTCACAGGTGTGGTTGAGTCATTGTTGTTTTCACACTACCCTACTTGGGATGACTGCCAACAACTCCTAAGGACTGTCTTAATGACAGGGGAACAAAAGAGAATACTCCTGGAAGCTGAAAAAAAAATATCCTCTGACCAGATGCGTGACCGACACAACTTCCCAACACAATCAAAGCCAGCTTTCCTTTGCAACGACCCAACTGTGGCCCCAAAACCTTTGAAGCTATGGAGCATCTGTCCACTTATCGCCGGGCTCTAATAGTGGGTTTCCGTGCGGCCTCTAGGTGACCAACTAATTAGGCCAATGTAAGAGAGATTATTAAAGGGCCTGATGAACCTCCTTCTATGTTTCTAGAGAGAATTATAGAGGCATATAGGAGATATCCTCTTTTTGATCCTCAGGCTGAGGATCAAAAGGCATCTGTCACAATGGCCTTTATTGGGCAAGCTGCCTTGGATATTAAAAGAAAGTTACAATGCTTAGATGGATTACAAGATATGACTTTGAGAGATTTAGTCAGAGAAGCTGAGAAGGTATACTTTAAGAGAGAAACTGAGGAAGAGAAGGGAGCAAAGGGAGAATAAAAGAAACAAAAGACAGACTAAGGCATTGACTAAGGTCCTGGTCACAACAACAAATAGGCCAGAAATTAAGAAACAGAGAGACAGGAAGGGATACCTGGTCCCACACCAGAGGACACCCCTGGCCTCAGATCACTGTGCCTACTGTAAAGGTAAAGGACACTGGGCCAAAGAGTGCCCTAGAAAGAGACAGCCACGCCAGCCAGTCATTCTGACTCTTGAGAATGACTAAGAATGTCGGGGCTCAGATCCTCTCCCCGAGCTCAGGGTAACTTTTGAAGTGGAGGGGACCCCAGTAAACTTTGAAGTGGATACACGGGCAATATACTCAGCCTTTAAGGCCCCATTGGGCCCTCTATCAAATAAAAGGTCTCTAGTTCAAGGGGCTAACAGCAGTAAGTATCGGGCTTGGACAACTAAGAGGAACATGGACTTGGGAAAGGTAAAATCCATCAATCTTTCCTAGTAATGCCAGAATGTCTGGCCCCACTGATGGGCAGAGATCTGCTCACCAAGCTCTGGGCCAAAATTACTTTTAACCCTGAAGGTCCCCAAGTGGAATTTCTAAATCCTTCTGTAAAAACTCCTATAGTCACGGCTCTAACTATGTCAATAGAAAATGTATATAAACTCACTCACCTTGGAGAAACTGCAGGCATTCCTGAAGGATCAAGAACAGAGTTTTCCACTAACTAACTCACAGCAAAAGGAAATAACTGAATGGGTAACAAAAGCCTGTCGGGTCCATCAATTGTTTAATGCTAACCCTTCGAAGCTTCCTGTAGTAAAGCACCTACGAGGAACAAGTCAGGACAATTCTGGGAAGTGAACTTTACTGAAATTAAGCATGCAAGGTATGGACTTAAATATCTCCTAGTCTTTGTAGATACTTTTTCACGATGGATTGAAGCCTTCCCCACAAAAAAAAAAAAAAAAAAAAGAAGAAAGGAACATCACAAATGATGGTCAAGAAGATCTTGGAAGATATTTTTCCAAGATACAGCCTGCCTAAGGTAACAGGGTCTGATAATGGACCTGCATTCGTGGCCCAGGTACGTTGGGGGTTAGCCATGTCCCTGGGGATTGATTGGAAGTCACATTGTGCTTATAAACCCCAGAGTTCAGGACAGGTAGAAAGAATGAATAGAACCATTAAAGAGACCTTAATGAAATTAAGCTTAGAGACCGGTATAAAAGATTGGACTACGCTCCTGCCTTGTGCGCTGTTTCATGCAAGAAATTCTCCCTCTGTTTCTTTGTGTAACCTCACCCCCTATGAAATTCTCTATGGTGCCCCTCCTCCAGTAAGGGACCTAACCCCAACTCTAAGACCTAACGATCCCTTCCACACCCCCTAGCTTGACAGACTTAAATCTCTTGAAATAACTCAGTGATACCTATAAAAACAGCTGGCCAATGCCTACCAACCTGGGGACGAGCGGACTCCACATAGATATCAAGTAAGAGACTTCCTCTACTTAAGTCGACATCAGGTGTCATTCCTTGAACCCCGCTGGATACGACCATAACAGGTGCTAGTTAAAACAACTACAGTGGTAAAGGTAGACAGAATCACTTCCTGGATCCAGGCCTCTAATCTCAAGCCTGCGCCCTGTCCAGATTCTGCCTGGAAACTGGAAAAGACTGGTAACACTTTCAAATTGCATATTCGCCGTGTGGATAAGGCAATAGACTCTCCCCTTGACCACCAGTATTACTAACCCTCATCAGCCCGTTCAGCAGCGATGGATGATCACTAATCCTACTGGACAAGAAGTATAATCTATCTTGCATATAGCCCACTTAGGGACCTGGTGGCCATCTCTCCACCCAGACATTTGTCAGCTGGCTATAGGTCTTTGATATTGGGATATCCCTGATGAAGAGGATCCCACTAAAATTCCATTAAATCCCTTACGTACCATAGATAATGGAAACAAACATTATGGATGTAGGGACAGGCAAGCCAGATGCAGGTGGCTAGCCTAGATTACTATGTTTGCCCGGCCGACTATCAAAGCCACAAACAGCCAGGGCTGTGTGGGGGAAAAGCCGACTTCTTCTGTAAGTCATGGGGATGTGAGCATACAGGGGATGCCTGATGGAACCCGAAATCCTCATCAAATTCTGTACACAGCATTGGCCATATCACCAATTAAATAACCAAAAACGATGTCCCCCAGAGGGGTCTCTAGATCCTCAAATTGTGTGTGACCTTTTTAACTTCTGCAAGTGCTCAAAAGTGTGAAAGGAGATTCCTCTATGTGGAGGCCTTTTCCTACCTTCGCTCACATCCTGAACTATGCTTCTCCAATAGATCCTCACCCTCAGCCTTTTTCTCCAGACTATCTGCTGTCACTCAAACCTCAGCAACCTGATTTTTCCCCTCCAATTACTAGATCAAAACCCCAAACCACCGCCGGTTCTCAGACCATTGCCCCCTTGTTGAGTAGCAGGTACTGATGTTCCCGTCCACCCTCTCAATTCTCTCTTCTCCTGTTAGTGCCCACACAGGGTCCCACCAGGTCCTCTTTCCAGCTAACCCAAAGCGCAAACCATCTGTGGAGAGCCCTCAGACCGCTATCCAAATGTAATTAAGATGGCCTTTAAAGTTGCTTTGTCATCACTGAAAACAGGTTACTAAGTATTTAAAGTCCCTCACAGGCTTTGTGGGATACGCATTTCTGTCTTCACCTCTGCTCTACCTGTAAAACTGCTCAAGTTTTGTTGCTAGAAATATCCCAAACCCCTTTCCCATTATTCTTTTACATCTCTCCTTTCTCATTCTCAAATCTACGAAGCTGCTCTCAGCCCCGACTTTCCCATCTTCCCCCTCTGTACCAGGCCCACATAAAAGAATTAACTGACCTTCTCCAGAAGTCTTCACCATGGCTGACTTTAGGACTTTCAGAAAAAGAGTCCCTATAAAAGATGTCAGTGTAGATAAACTTCCTCTTTTCATGTTGCCCTGTTCCACTTGGCCACTGGCTAAAAAAATCAGCACTCCTAAGCTAGACACCCCCTTACTAGTTTTTCACAAAATATGTGAACAAGGCCTCTGGCCTTGAGCTGGGGCTTCACAGAGATGGCAACATGTCTAAGATAAAGAAGTTACAAACTGGGGTCCATGGTAACATCTGGCAGGGGGAAAAGAGAAGGGGAAGCAAAAGCTCTCCCCCACCCAGTTGTCCTTGAAAAGTTAAGGTTAAACTTTAAATAATGCATTGGATTCATATCTTAAATTATATAAGAAATCTTATATTGATATACGTACATTCATTCCAAATAGTTATACATCTAATGGTAAAATTAAGGTTCTGGTTTATCATGAAGCGTGTGTGAGTTTTGCTTCAAAAGTGATTATGGAAATCGAATATAATGTGTTTGGAAAGAGGTCTCATAAAAAGACCAGTCAAGAAACATGGAAAAATACATGTGTTCTGAAGCAGGAAGTGATTGAAAATGAAAAAAAAAATTGTCTCAAAATTTGCGAACTTGTGGATGAAATATATATCTTAACATGTGCATAAACTTAAGAAATAATCATGTAACAGTGTTGAATAAAAATGAATGTCAAAATACTCATCATGTCCCATAGGAATCAATTTGCATTGATGTTAACCTGGGTCAGTTACTGTATTAATATTAGGATTTGTATGCACCATTCACTGAAGTTAGTTTTCAGTACTAGGAAACAAATATGTATTTCAGGTGGATGAATATTTCTGAGGATAATCTTTTGAAAAGTTGATTATAAATTCACATATATGAAGACAAAGTTTCATTATTCACCATGAAAAGAATATAGTCAACACAGAAAAGATGCTTAAATCTCACGAGCAATCTATCCAAGAAATATGGGATCTCATCAAAAGACCAAATTTGAGAGTCATTGGGATAGAAGAAGGCACAGAGGTTCAGTCCAAAGGAATGGATAGCTTATTAAATGAGATAATACTAGAAATTTTCCCAGAGATGAAAGATGGAATGGATTGCCAAATCCTGGAAGCTTACAGGACCCCAAACATCCAAAACCATAATAGACCAACTCCAAGACACATAATTATGAAGATAGCTAACATACAGGACAAGAAGACAATACTAAAAGTTATGAGAGAAAGGAGGCAGATTACATTTAGGGGTAAACGAATTAGGTTAACAACTGATTTTTCATTACATACTTTGAAAGCGAGAAGATCCTGGAACAACCTATTTCAAACACTGAAAAATAATGGATTCCAACCAAGATTACTGTATCCATCAAAACTAAGCTTCAGATTTGACAATGAAGTTAAAATATTTCACGATAAACAAAAGCTAAAAGAATTCTCAGCCAGAGAACCAGAACTGCAAAGCATTTTGAGCAAAATATTACAAGAAGAGAAATTGAAAAATAGCGCCCAAAACTAACAGTGGGAGGTATCTCAATAAAGGGAGAGAAAAATAACCAAAGAGGGAAAACTAGCCAATCTAAAATAAATAAATAAATAAACATGACTGGAAGTACAAACCATATTTCAATTGTAACCTTAAATGTTAATGGCTTAAATTCACCAATCAAGAGACATAGGCTAGTAACCTGGATTAAAAAAAATCCAACAATATGCTGCCTTCAGGAGACTCATATGATAGGAAAAGACATACACAGACTGAAGGTGAAAGGTTGGGGAAAATCATACCACTCACATGGCCCTCGGAAGCAAGCAGGAGTGGCCATACTCATATCGAATAAAGTCAACTTCAAACGTAAGGCAATCAAAAGGGATAAAGAAGGACACTATATACTGTTAAAAGGAACCATCCACCATCAAGACATAACAATTATCAATTTGTATGCACCAAACAATGGTGCTGCAAGGTTCATAAAACAAACTCTCCTCAAATTCAAGAGTCAAATTGACCACAACACAATAATTATGGAAGACTTCAACACACCGCTCTCGCCATTGGACAGATCCTCTAGACAAAAGCTGAACAAAAAAACTATAAAACTCAATAGCACAATCAATAACCTAGACTTAACTGAAATATATAGAATATATCAACCATCATCAAGTGGACACACATTCTTCTCAGCAGCACATGGATCCTACTCAAAGATAGATCATATATTATTCCATAGGGCGACTCTCAGTAAATATAAAGGTGTGGAGATAATACCATGGACTATATCTGACCATAATGGAATGAAACTGGAAATCAATGATAAAAGAAAGAAGGAAAAATCCTGCATCACCTGGAAAATGAACAATATGTTACTGAATGATCAATGGGTTACAGAAGATATAAAAGAGGAAATCAAAAAATTCCTAGAGATAAACGACAATACAGACACAACATACCGGAATCTATGGGACACAATGAAAGCAGTTTTAAGAGGGAAATTCATTTCCTGGCGTTCATTCCTCAAAAAAAGAAAAAACCAACAAATAAATGAACTCACACTACATCTTAAAACCCTAGAAAAGAAAGAGCAAAACAACAGCAAATATAGTGGAAGACAAGAAATATTTAAAATCAGAGCGGAAATCAACAAAATTGAAACAAAAAAAAAAAAACATTGAAAAAATTGATAAAACTAAAAGTTGGTTCTTTGAAAAAATAATTAAGATCGATAGACCCTTTGCCATGCTAACGAAGAGAAGAAGAGAGAGAACTCAATTACTAACATACGGGATGAAAAAGTCAATATCACAACAGACACTACAGAAATACAGAAGATAATTAAAAAGTATTTTGAAACCATATATTCCAATAAAATAGAAGATATTGAAGATATCGATAAATTTCTCAAGTCATATGATCTGCCTAGATTGAGTCAGGAAGACACACAAATTTAAACAGACCGATAACAAAAGAAGAAATTGAAGAGGCCATCAAAAGACTACCAACTAAGAAAAGCCCTGGACCGGATGGGTATACAGCAGAGTTTTACAAAACCTTCAAAGAAGATTTAATACCAATACTTTTCAAGCTATTTCAAGAAATAGAAAAAGAAGGAGCTCTTCCAAGTTCATTCTATGAGGCCAACATAACCCTGATCCCAAAACCAGACAACGACACTTCAAAGAAAGAAAACAATAGACCAATATCTCTAATGAACTTAGATGCAAAAATTCTCAATTAAATCCTGGCGAATCGAATGCAAAAGCATATCAAAAAAGTTGTGCATCATGATCAAGTAGGATTCATCCCTGGGATGCAAGGTTGGTTCAATATACGGAAATCAATAAATGTTATTCACCACATCAATAGACTTAAAGAGAAGAAGCATATGATCATCTTGATAGATGCAGAAAAAGCATTTGACAAAGTACAGCATCCCTTTATGTTCAAAACCCTCGAAAAACTAGGGATAACAGGAACTTACCTCAACATTGTAAAAGCTATATATGCTCAGCCTCAGGCTAGCATCATTCTAAATGGAGAAAAACTGAAGGCATTCCCTCTAAAATCTGGAACTAGACAGGGATGCCCTCTCTCACCACTTCCATTCAATTTAGTTCTTGAAATACTAGCCAGAACAATTAGACAGACAAAAGAAATTAAAGGCATAAAAAAAGGAAAAAAAGAACTTAAATTATCGCTATTTGTGGATGACTTGATAATATACTTAACAGACCCAAAAGGGTCTACAAAGAAAATGCTAGAGTTAATAAATGAATTCATCAAAGTGGCAGGATATAAAATCAACATGCATAAATCAAAGGCATTCCTGTATATCAGCAACAAAACTTCTGAAATGGAAATGAGGAAAACCACTCCATTCACAATATCCTCAAAAAAAAAAAAAAAAAAAAAAAAAAAAACAAAATACTTGGGAATCTACCTAACAAAAGAGGTGAAAGATTTATACAATGAAAACTACAGAACTCTAAAGAGAGATAGAAGAAGATCTTAGAAGATGGAAAAATGTACCTTGTTCATGGATAGGCAGAACTAACATCATAAAAATGGCAATATTACCCAGAGTTCTCTACAGGTTTAATGCGATGCAAATCAAAATCCCAACAGCATTTCTTGTAGAAATAGATAAAGAAATCATAAAATTCATATAGAATAAAAAAAGACCCAGAATTGCAAAAGCAATTCTAAGCAGGAAGTGTGAATCTGCAGGTGTAACGATACCAGAGTTCAAACTGTACTACCAAGAAATAGTAACAAAAACAGCATGGTACTGGTACCAAAACAGACAGGTGGATCAATGGTACAGAATAGAGGACACAGAAACCAATCAACAAAATTACAACTATCTTATATTTGATAAAGGGGCTAAAAACCTGCAATGGAGAAAGGATAGCATCTTCAACAAATGGTGCTGGGAAAATTGGAAATCCACATGCAACAAAATGGAACTAAATCCCTTTCTCTCACGATGCACAATAGTTAACTCAAAATGGATCAAGGAGCTTGATATCAAATCAGAGACCCTGCACCTGATAGATGAAAAAGTTGGTTCCGATCTACATATTGTGGGGTCAGGCTCCAAATTCCTTTATAGGACACCCATAGCCCAAGAGCAAATAACAAGAATAAACAAATGGGACTTACTTAAACTAAAAAGTTTTTTTCTCAGCAAGAGAAACAATAAGAGAAGTAAATAGGGAGTCTACATCCTGGGAACAAATCTTTACTCCTCAAACATGAGATAGAGCCCTAATTTCCAGAATATACAAAGAACTCAAAAAATTAAACAATAAGATAACAAATAACCCAATCAACAAATGGGCCAAGGACCTGAACAGACACTTCTCAGAAGAGGACATACAATAAATCAATAAGTACATGAAAAAATGCTCACCATCTCTAGCAGTCAGAGAAATGCAAATCAAAACCACCCTAAGATACCATCTCACTCCAGTAAGATTGGCAGCCATTAGGAAGTCAAACAACAATAAGTGCTACCGAGGATGTGGGGAAAAGGGTACACTTGTACATTGCTTGTAGGACTGCAAATTGGTGCCGCCAATATGGAAAGCAGTATGGAGACTTCTGGGAAAGCTGGGAATGGAACCACCATTTGACCCAGGTATCGCCCTCCTCGGACTATTCCCTGAGAAACTTAAAAGAGCATACTATAGGGATACTACCACATCAATGATCATAGAAGCACATTTCACAATAGTCAGACTGTGGAACCAACCTAGATGCCCTTCAATAGATGAATGGATAAAAAAAAATGTGGCATCTATACACAGTGGAGTATTATGCAGCACTAAAATGACAAAATCATGGAATTTGCAGGGAAATGGATGGCATTAGAGCAGATTATGCTAAGTGAAGCTAGCCAATCCTTAAATAACAAATGCCAAATGTCTTCTTTGATTTAAGGAGAGGAACTAAGAACTGAACAGGGGGAAAGAGCATGAGGAAAAGATTAACATCAAACTGAGATGAGTGATGGGAGGGAAAGGGAGAGAGAAGGGAAATTGCATGGAAACGAAAGGAAACCCTCATCATTATACGAAATCACATATATGAGGTTGTGAGGGGAAAGGGGGGAGAAGGGAGAGAACTGAACAACAACAGATGAGGTGGAGAGGGAAGATGGGAGGGGAGCGGAGGGTGGATAGTAGGGGATAGGAAAGGCAGCAGAATACAACAGTCACTAATATGGCATAATGTAAATATTGTGAATGTGTAACTGATGTGATTCTGCAATTTGTATTTGCGGTAAAAATGGAAGTGCATAACTCACTTGAATCAAATGTATGAAAGATGAAAAAAGAAAATAAAAAAAAGAATCGTGATGCAATAAATAAATAAATAAATAAAAGAGCTCATGTATAATGAAAAAAAATAAATAAATCCACATATATGAATATGAATGAATTTAGGGAATGTATAATAAGACACATAAATTTCATATTTTGAAAAATCTGTAGAGTTTGTGTGTCATACACACACACACACACACACACACACATGCACACAGACATTAAAAAGTAGCAATATATATGCCAATCGAAATTCACCATGAAATATATATCATCCACAGATCCAAAAATATTCATTTTACTGAACATGGATTTATGTATAATGTTGTTCAACTAGGAAGCTCACACAGAGGTCGAATTTTCACTTCCAACAGCGTTTAGGAGACGTGAAATCTTCTCACAATTTGTATGTGCCAAGTCAGCCACCTCACAAGAATGTACGTGTTGTACCTTGTAGGATTCTGTATGTGCATATAAAAATGTATGTGCAAATAGGCTACAGAAAAAGGGAGACAGGAATTCCCATATTTGTTAACTTTAAAAACGCATGGAGAACAATTTCAACAAAAAATTGACAAGATTTATAACTCCTACACTATATAATGCAAAAGGCAAATCCAACTATACACCATGCCTCCACTTAACTGCTTGCATTTCTATTCTGTTCTCCATCATATTAGGATAAGTAGTCAGAGTCTTGTAGGCTATGGGTTAGTGTCAGGGATTCAGTATTTCGAATGGAAAATTGGAACAGGTATCCATTGTGTATGTAAATATGTGCTACTAAAAATCTTCCCACTCTCATCCAGAACAACCTTGACATTACCTTCGCCCCAAGTAAGACACAATTAGAGGAGAAGAGTTAAAAAATCTGTGAACACATAATTGGAATGGAATATGCTCAGTTGTTCACAAACTTGGAGGTGCTGGAGGAGTTTACAAAAGTAAGGGACAGGGTAAACCCTCCAAAAAATGGAGCTTTGCTGGCCTAAAGACTTCTTGAGAAACTGCCTCTGAGGTTGGGCACTTGAAATATATGTTTTTGACAGGAGTTTTAACTTCCATAGTAGTGAGACCATTAAAGCTGGTTCTGCATCTATGTGACCTGAAGCATATTGTTTCTTATTTTCCAATGAAGATGAGGCAGCAGTGCAGACCTCTCTCTTTTTAGGTAAACTGTGGCCACTGGGGGATAAGTGTCTCCCTTTGTGGACTGTAAAACCATTTGGTCATCCTCCAATTTTCGTGATGTTTCTTGCTGCTGCACTGGCAGTTTGCTATTTGCTTCACGAAATACAAGGATTTCAACTGGGAAACAGTGCTAGAGGGAGTTCTGTCACATGTGGTGGGTCAGGGTCTGCAGGAGAATGCACCAACCAGGCTTCTATCCCACATAGCTTGCCCCCTTGATCATAGCATCCTGATTCTGAACATTGCCCTGAAAACTCTCCATATAACCATATGCCTTTACACAGAATATTCTGCTGGCTGCACCATGTCATTCACAAGCCATTTGGAAGCCAATGGCAGATGCACATGACCACACCACAGATGTTTTTTCACACACCTGCACACCACTGCTCTAGGCCCACTACTCAGCAGGCTCCTACTTACTGGCATCTCTGTTCAACACCATTTTCATGAAACCCAGTCAATCAAGGCACTGTATGATATACTCATGATCAGCAAAAAAACATCCAGAGTTTCTCCAATGCCACCTGGTCATTGGAAATTCAAAAATTTCACAGTATTTATCTAGCCAGTTTTCAATGATGAAGTTGGAGGCACTGTGGGTTTCAATACATTCAGGAACCTTTAAATGGTGAGGAAGCTCATTTCAATGAAATCTTAGGAGAACTCTAAAAGGCAAGGGTTACCAAAGAGTGACCAAAAGATCACATGAAGCCAGGCCCATTGAGGTCTACAATGTGAGGTCCATGTGTGATTTGACTCTCAACTATGGCTGCCAAGTTTTTCAGAATAAAATTATGTGATATCCTGGCTGAGATTCCCAGCCTAGATTTCAGATTCCAAGGGTGAATCTCATGCTTGGCCTCCTAAAATCCAAACACAATTTATGGCAATACTTCTGTTAGGTCAGTTCCAAAACTCAGACTATAAGGGGAATCACACAAGAGTTCAAGGTTTGGTGGACCCAGTCATCTCTTCCAACTGCCACACAAATGAGCATAATTAAAACCAAAACACTCCCACATGGACCTCATTTTCTTCCTTATAGAGACTCATCATAACCTCTGGCTGGAGGTTTCCATGAGTGATGCAGCTCAAGACAGTGTCCAAAATAAGCTCCCTTGCCCCTCATTTGCCTAAAGTCAGGGTGGCATGGACACCCTTCCTGTGAACCAGGAGTGATCAAATAGGCCTGCCATTAATACTGCTCTGCTTCTACTATTTGAGGCCTAATGACTCTAAGATATAGATTGTTTATGTGATTTGGAATCATTAGAAAACACTAACACAACTGCAGGTCTTTGAAGAATTCATTTGCCCCAAGGGCCCCTATTCACACTTGATGGAGGTCAGGAACCTAACAGAGGAAGGTGAGAGACTTCATCCACAATGACTGATCTTTTTGCATTTTGGTTATGGATGAACACATGGGATTTTTCTTTAGATCCATCAGGTGCTGAGAATCTGAGCCCCAGTTTCACAGAGGGCCAAGAGGCTGATTCAGATAAATCCCTTCTAAATCAATTAAGCAAAGAGCCACAGGTGATGCCCAATCATTTGCATTTGAATACTGTTTTCCTCAGGCTTCACAAAGGGGTGGCCTGAGCCAAACACCTTCCTTACATTCAGGGCAACAGAACAATAGGAAAGCAAATGGTCCAAACCAGGGTTTCTCCACTGAAACTTTCCTGGTCACAGTGATATCTGAGTTTTCTGAGATGCTCCCATTTCCTTCAGCTATCCAGTACATGGCCATGTGAGAGCTTGTAGGTGGTACATATCTTGGACACAAAACCATGAACCTATTCTGGAGAGTGACCAGTATTAAGAAAGAAAACAGGAACTTAGGAAAACAGCAGGTGGTTCCCATTGAAAAGGTTAGCCGCAGTCCATTCATAAATTGGCAGGATGAATGCTTGGAAGCTTTGAACTAGACAGGACACATCCATTGATCTATTCTCTTTTCTAATACTACAACCACGGACAGAGTGGGATACACAGACATAGAAACACTCACCTTGTCAAAGGACATACTAGAAACAGTCCACTTCAAACCAAACAAATCGCCTTTCCTACCTATTCTCAGAACATGAGAAAAAACCACAAATTCACATCCATACCCACAAAGGCACCTCCTTACCCCAAGTAGGTCTGTGACTATCTGGAGTGTCCTCTGACTGGTGGGCCATAATATTTTTCCCTGAAATGGACTGTACTCAGTTCTGTACTCCTTGGCCAACTCTGTGATGTTGTCAGAAGCCAGTGGTGAGCCACTACCTGCTTTCTCAGGAAAGGCCCCTCTTCTTAGCTTTCCTGGCATTTGGCCATCCTCACATAAGTAGGTACCAAGAAAGATTGACTCTGTCTTTGGTAAATCCAAAGAAGTGAGAAAACTGGGACTGGGACTGGGATTGGCTGTGGTTGCCTGGCTTCCTGAATCCCAGGTTTATAGAGTTTCATCACCAAGGAATTTATGTGAGGTAACTTCCTTCAGGAACTGTATGAAGTCACTACCTTGGAAACGTCTTTGTCTTAACAGTTGCTACCAAGGGTCCCATGAGATGGAGGGTGCCCCTACTTCCTGTGACATTTTCACAAGTTAGAGTGGTATATCAACCATAGGCCCCGGGAACAGCTCTCCACACAGGCCTGGTTTGGTCCATCTTCTCTACATTAAGATGAAAGAGGCTGATTCAGACACATCCCTTAATCCTGACCAGGTTTTTTACCATGGAAGTTGACTTTACCTTCCTCAGGTCCCTCATAGCTGCCTACAACTTCTCCAGAGATCATTTCTGCATGGACCTTTGAGGTTCTCAGCAGGTTGAAAATCCCCTACATTCCTGTATTGTAAGACCAACTCTGTCCCTGCTTTTCTGTAAAGTTAGATTGAGGGAACAGTGTATGGTTAGGGTAATAACAGGTTCGATTTGGGTTAGGAATTATTCTGTGGGATGAATAATGGTTTTGGGAACCTGTGATATTTACCAGAATATTAAGGTGAAATATAACTATGAAAACAGAAATCTAGGTAAGATTTTAAGCCCAGAAGAGCATTGGGCCAATGATTGGGATGCTTAGCTTTGAAATACCTTCTGCACAGATGTCTCAGATAAATCGATATACAATGGCATAGGACCTTGTAAATTGGATGATTGAATGTAGAAGAAAACATCCACTCAAAAAGGGATAGTCGGAAGGATTAGGAAGATAGTAAGTTTAGGAAGAAGAGTGAGTATAGGATTTGGACCAATGTTTTTAGCAATAGGGTTTCCGGTAGAGAGTGAATGTAAATGTCAGCATATGTGAAGAGTGAGTCACAATGATGAACTGGGGAAAATATATAGGAAAGCAGATATCAATAGAGACATTAAGAAGTCAGGAAAAGTATAAATTGAGTGATAGTATAAGAAATTTTCAACAGGGTTGAGGTTGAATATACAATCTTGGGAAGAAACAAATATTTAGTCACCAATAGGATTGACATTTGAGAACATTAGTCAATCTGGACTTGGATGTTTTTAGTAATCCATGCTCACTCTCCCTTTAGGCTTTGGTACAATCATAAGTGTGAATTTTGCAGTTTGTTTCCAGAATACTACTGTGATAAAGTGTATATGTAGATCAGGTGACATGAGTAGTTCTTCCACCATTTCTGTGGGCAATATTTTGCAGACGTATAAATTAGTATTGGGTGTACAAATACGTGTACCCTGTGTCTATGAATATAGATATAATGAATGAATAGACCATACTGAGAATAAATAATATAACTGGTTTCAACTTTAAATAATGGATTGAATTGATATTTGAAAATATACAGGAAATCTTATTGATATACATACATTCATTACAACAATTTATACATCTATGGTAATATTAGGGTTCTGGTTTATCATGAAAACTGTGTGAGTTTTGCTCCAAAGTGATTATTGAAATCTAAAATAAAAAGAAGTCTCATGAAAAGACCAGTAAAGAAACATGGAGAAATACATGTGTACTGAAGCAGGAAGTTATTGAAATTGAAACAAATGCCTATAAATTTGCGAACTTCTGAATAAAATATATATCCTATGATGTGCATAAACTGAAGAAATAGTCAATTATTCAAACAGTGTTGAATAAAAATGAACGTCAAAATACACATTATGTCCCATAGGAATCTACTTGCATTGATGTTAAAGTGGGTCAATTACTGTATAAAAATTAGGACTTCTATGCACCATTCACTGAATTTAGATTTCAGTACAAGGAAACAATATGTATTTAAAGTGGATGAATATTTCTGAGAATAATTTTGTGAACATTTGATTATAAATCCACATACATGAATATGAATGCATTTAGTGATTGTATAATAAGACACATATATTTTATATTCTGAAAAATCTGGAGAGTGTGTGTGTATATATATATATATAGAGAGAGAGTGTGTGTGTGTGTATATATATATATACACACACACACACACACACACACAGACACGCACACGCACAGACATTAAAAGGTAACAATATATATGCCAATTGAAAATTCATCATGAAATATATATCATCCACAGATCCAAAAATATTCATTTTACTAAACATGGATTTTTGTATTATGTTGTTCAACTAGGAAGCTCACCCAAAATTTTAATTTTCAGTTCCAACAACGTTTAGGGGGAGTGAGCTCTTTTCACAATTTGTATCTGCCAAGTCAGCCACCTCACAAAAATGAACATGTGATACCAGGTAGGATTCTATATGTGCATACAAAAATACATGTGCTGAATAGGCTACAGATAAAGGGAGACAGAAATTCAGATATTTGTTAACTTTAAAACACATGGAGAACTATTTCAATTTAAGATTGACTAGATTTATGACACTAGATTTATAACACCTACCCTTTATCATGCAAAAGGTAAATCCAACTATACACCATACCTCCTCTGAACTGCTTGTATTTCTATTCTGTTTAGGTTATTTTTCTCCATCACTTAAGGATTGCCACAGTCTGGCTGGGCACAATTCATGAGCCACTTGTCAAAGGAAACTAACTTTATTTTTAGAACCACACATGCCAAAAAATAGCTCCTCGGGAAAAACCCTCAGAGCCCTACTGCCACCACTGGCTTCCCACAAGCCTCTCAACCTCCCCACTCCTTCTGCTCTTGAGGTCCATTGGGTGGGTCGTGTGGGCAGAGCCAAAAAAGTCCCCCAATGAGCAGCTCTGTAGTCTGATAGGGCGGGGAAACAGCCCAATGAGCATCACTGTAGAGAAGCCAATCAGCTAAATTTTGCTGGGGTTGCTGTGAGCCGATCATCAGCTTGCAGTCTGAAAGGGCAGGGAAACAGCTCAATGAGCATCTCCAATGAGCATTACCGCAGAGGAGCCAATCAGCTAGATGTTGCTGGGCCGCTATGAGCCAATCATCAGCTGACAGTCTGAAAGTTTGCTTTGGCCCCTTGGGCTGCGGCTCTCAACATCTCCCATCTCTGTTTAAACAACAAGCATGTGGCTTAGGGACCATGCCTGTCTTAGGTTGTCCAATAGTACATATGGTGCTTACCCATTATCGAATGAGCTGACCTCAAGGTGTCAGCCACCTGTCTTAGGTTGGTACCATTGCAATGGATCTTTCCCGTCACTAACTACAGGTCCAGTATACAGCCACACCTGTGGAGTGGTCTTTGTACCAGGGGGAGGGTGAGGTTTTTTGTCTCACTTCTGTTGGCCCCCAAATTTTAGCTGAACGACCATGACAAGCAGAAGGGAGGAAGATACACCGAGGCAATTGACAGCACCTTTTGGAAAAATTGTACCACCAATGACATCATCAGCAAAAATACCCCAACACTACCACAAGTCCCTGCACCAACAGATAGTTCACAATGCATGCAGGTGAGTTCACAAAGCATACAAGTGATACATAGTCCAGGCAAGTTCTGCAAGCAGTTCAGTGATGGCTATTGCAGAAGCTGTAGATTGGTTTTATCTTTGTCTTCACAGGCACTGGGATGAAGATAGGAATTCTGGCAATAATGGCTAAAGAAAAAATTATGTAACATTCCAAAAGGCACTAAAAATTTTTCTTAACAATTTATATTGTCTTGAAGAGAATTATTAAATATAATGAAAAAGAAAGGTGAAAGTAAACAAACAGATCTGTTAACCTCCTTTTTTGTTCACATTTTAAAACAATCCTCAACAGGTGTTTGCCCAATTTAAATTAAAACATTTACATCACGTGAATAAAAAAAAAAATATTTGGATCCATTTTTCATGAGCGTTCATCATATATGATATATGGACATATGTACATTCAAACATATAAAAGTGTGCACAAATAATATAATACATACAACACATAACATAATAGTGAAGACCTTATTACTTTTTACAGGTGAAATCTCCATTGCAATGTCTAAAAACTCTATCGTCCAAAAATAGGACTGATCAGCAAAACATTAACCTAGGTCTGTATGAGCTCAAAAAACAAAATAGAACTTCATGATATGGGAAAGGGCAATAATAAAATAGATATTGAAAAAAAGCATCCTGGTTCTGTCACAGATGTAAGAATAGGCAAACTGGAGTTCTGGATATCAGCTGTTATGGATTTGACCCAAAACATCTTCTTTTTGGTCTGTAGAAATCGCTTTAATTATTTTCTCTGGAATCCAAATCGGCTGCTGTTATCCCTGTGGAAACACATAAACAGACCCCTGACTCCAGGCAATCACTGGGTCAGAACCTTAGTTAATCTCTCTGGAATCCAAATAGGCTGCTGTTCTCCCTGTGGAAACACACAAACAGACCCCCGACTCCAGACAATTACTGGGTCAGGACCTTTCCATTGTTCTGTTAGAATATCCTTCCAAGGTACCTTGGGCTTATGTACATTTTTTAGACACATATGCCTTTCCGCAGCACTAAGCCCTGATGAATCCAAATTTTAAAAGTTTAGAGTAAAAAGGGTTATTTTAAGTTTATCTTTGGGGAATATATACCCCTTCCCAATTCCGTCTTTTTGCTTTAATAAGTACATTTTAATTGTTTGATGTGCTCTTTCAACTATGCCTTATCCCTGTGGATTGTATGAGATTTCTGTTATATGAGTAATGCCAAATGATGATCAAAATTGTTTAAAAGAGGTAGAAGTATAACCAGGGGCATTATCTGTTTTTAACTGTTTTGGAAGGTCCACAGTGGCAAAATTTTGTAAGCAATGAGCTATAACATCTTTACTTTTTTTCTCCGGCATGAAGGGAGCCCATCAAAAATCCAGAAGAAGTATCAACTGTAACATGCAAATATTTTAATTTTCCAAATTCTGGCATGTGTGTGACGTCTGTCTGCCAAATATGGTTATGTATCAATCCTCTAGGATTGACTCCAAGATTAACTTGTGGTAAAAAGGTCACACAATTTTGACATTGTTTTATTATCTGTCTAGCTGTTTCTTAGATATTTTAAAGCGCTTTTCTAATGTATTGGGATTGACATGGAACTTTTTATGAAACTTTGTAGCTTCTTCTACTGTAGAGAAAATATGTATGTCATGTGTAGTTTTATCTGCTAAATCATTGCCCAAACTAAGGGCTCCAGGCAATCCTGTATGTGCCCTGATATGTCCTATAAATAACGGATCTTTTCTGTCCCAGATTAGACATTGTATAGTGGAAAGCAAAGAGAAAACAGTAGAGGAAGGGGAAATCCTACCAGAATTTTCAAGTGATAATATAGCACTAACTATATACTAATTATCGAAAATAAATTATATACCAATACTTTAAGCATCACAAAAGCTTGTAATACTGCATTAAGCTCTACCTTTTGAGCTAATTTTTTGGGTACTAAAATGTAAATGTTTGACCAGGTGTAACTATTGCTGCTGTACCATTATTTGACCAATCAGTGAATATATTTGGAGCATTCATGATAGGTGTTTTCTTGTCATTTTTGGAAAAATTACAGGATGCGATGACGAATAAGACAATAAAGGATTAGATGGTAAGTGGTTATCAAATGAAACATTAGATTTGCACATGATTATTGCCCAAGTATTTAACTCATTAGCTAACTCATCGATTTGATTCATAGTATATGGAGTAATAATTTTATTGGGAGAAATTCCAAACACTCCCTTTGCTGCTTTTATTCCTTTGAGTATTAATTGTCCTACAGCCTCAGTATACATAGTAAGAATAGTGTTAGAAGAATAAGATAAATGTATCCATAATAATGGACCTTCATGCCAAAATACTCCTGTAGGAATATTTTTTGTTGGTACTACAATAAATAATAAAGGCAAACTTATATCAATTCTATCCAAATGCATAATTTCCATATATGTTTCAATGATTTTTAATGCCTTGCTTGCTTCATGCGTTAACATTTGGGGTGAATTTGGATCTGATGGACCTTTTAGGATACCAAATAACGGTTCCAACTCTCCTGTTTGTATACCTAGATAAGGCCTTATCCAATTTATGTCTCCTAATAATTTTTGAAAGTCATTAAGTGATTTGAGTTGATCTATTCTTATTTAAACTTTTGCTGGACGGACCATGGTTGAGGATAATAGAACTCTTAAATAATTAATTGGAAAATTTAATTGTACTTTATCTATTGCTATCTCTAGTTTATATTTTTTAAATAAGTTTGTAAGTACGGCATAACATTCTAGCAATGTGTTTTTAGCTTTCTGTGCTAATAATATATCATCCATATAGTGAAATATTTGTAGTTCAGGATTTTGATTTCTAAGTGCCTGGATTACTTTGTTAACATAAATTTGACACATAGTTGGGCTGTTAGCCATCCCTTGAAGGAGTACTTTCCATTCATATCTCTGATCAGTACCTTCATGATTCAGTGCAAGGATAGTAAATACAAAACTTGGACTATCCTCAGGATGAATTGCAATTGAAAAAAAAAACAACAATCTTTAATATCTATAACTAAAACATACCAGGTTTTTGGCAAAGCAGAACATTGAGGAATCCCCAAATTGAGCAGGTCCCATAATAACCATCTCATTATTAATGGCTCTTAAATTTTGCAATAATCTCCATTTACCAGATTTCTTTTTGATGACAAAATGGGAGTATTATGGGGAGATGCAGACGGTTGTATATGTCCTTCTGCTAATTGTTGTTTGACCAGGTCATGGTCTGCTTGTACCTTTTCTTCAGTCAGGGGCCACTGAGGAACTCACACTGGTCTTTCTGATTTCCAAGTAATCTTTATTGTCTTAGTGGCCCTTTCTAAAATCCAACCCATGTCTGTCTGTTCCTTGATCTATTTGTATTGGTGCTGCTATAACTTGTTCTTGTTTTTCTAATCTTTTTCCTTTCCTCAAACCTTTTCTAACCATAATTGTGGGTGCATTTTGATTGATGTTATTTGTTAATGTCAAACCTAATTGAACTAAGACATCTTGTCCCCATAAATTTAGGGGAAGATGGTAAAATACATACGGCTGTATAGTTCCTTCACATCCTTCAGGATCCTTCCAATCTAATGCCATTGCTCTTCTATGGGGATTAGTCGCCACTCCTAGGCCTCGAAGTGTTTGAGTGGCATGTTGTAATGGCCAATGTTTTGGCCATTCTTGACAAGAGATGATGCTAAGTTCTGCACCTGTATCCAGTAGCCCATTAAATTCATGTCCTTGAATATTTAGTTTTAACATGGGGAGAGAATCTAAATTTAAAGAAAGCATAGCCCAGTCTACACCTATGGAGCCTAATGTCTTAGAACCTCTTTCTACAGTACAACTGCAAATCCTATCATATAGGCTTGGTATTAATAGTAACTGTGCTATTCTGTCTCCTGGTGAAATTACTGATATACCCTTTGGAGAACTGGCTATAATTTTTATTTCACCTTTATAATTGGGATCAGTTACCCTAGGACTTATCATAAGTCCTTTTAGAGTAGAAGAGCTGCGTCCCAATAATAAGCCTACTGTCCCTTGGGGAAGAGGTCCTTTTACCCCTGAAGGAATGATTTGAACTCCCATCTCTGGAGTTAGTACTGCTCTGGCCTTGGTGCAGATGTCCATACCTGCACTCCCTCTGGTTTGTCTGATGAGGGATCTGATGGACAATGTGTTCTGGGAACTACCCTGATGGCATTGTTGGGTTCCTCCAGTGCTCCATATATTTGTGGTTTTCAGCCCCAGATCATTGGGCCTTCCTGTCCATTTTTTGGCAATGTAGCCTGATGCCTTTCTCCACGATATCGTGAATAAACACCTGGTTTTTGTTCGTGTTTTGATAATGGAGTACCCTCTATGGTGGTTTGAGTATGGCATTCATTAGCCCAATGTCTCCCTCTACAGCATCGTGGGCAAATACCCGGTATTCTACTCCTTTGATACCTAATTTTGTTAAACCCTCCTCCTATGGGGCAATTCCTTTTAAAAAGTCCTGTTTGTTCACAATTGTAGCATGTTCTTGGCCTGGCATCTAAAGCCTGTTTTACTGCAGCTGCCACGACTTGCCCTTGTTCTAAAGCCTATTTTACTCCAGCTGCGACGACTTGCTCCTGTTCATTAATGTCTCTACATAATTTAATATAGGTGTTTAAATCTTCATGTTTCTATGATCTAATGACTTCTCTACACCAACGATTTCCTTGCTCATAAGCCAGTTGTTTTAGTAATGGCATTGATTGTTCTGTATTCCCCAAAACTCTGGTAGCTCTTTGAATAAGCCTATCTACAAATTCAGCATAAGGTTCATTAACTCCATGTATTACCTTTGATAATTGACCTTGTAAACCTCCATGTCCTTGTAAAGTCTTCCATGCCTTAACTGTATCTACAGCAATTTGTGCGTATACACCAGGATCATATGCAATTTGTTGCTGCTGATCCTCATAAGGTCCCTTTACTAACAACATATCTAGATTTCTCTGAGGATAACCAGCTGCTGCATTTCGCCTAGCCATCTCTTTGCAAAATTCCTCATTGGCAACCTTCCATAACAGGTATTGTCCTCCATTTAGCACAGCTTTACACATATTAGCCCAATCTGCTGGCGTCATGTTCAAGTTGTTAATGGATTCGACCATGCATACAGTGAAGGGTGCTTGAGGACCATAGGTTGTTACGGCCTCTTTAGCTGCTTCATTGCTTTGAAATTTAAAGCATGGTGAACTCGCTGCCCTCCTGCATCAAATACAGGGTATGTTAATATTTGAGATCTTGTCTCAGAATCCCAACTATCAACTGCCGGGGTTTGAGGCCTCGCAGCATATGGAGGTGGCCTTGTTAGTTGGACACTTACGTCCTTTGGAGATAGAAAGGTGTTAGTAGCAGTCTCCTTAGAGATGGTGCTGTTGGCTGGACACTTACACCCTCTGGTGATAGAAAGGTTTTAGTAGCAGTCTCCTGTTGTAACTTTACCCCTGATGGCTTTTTCTGCTTTACACTTTCTTTCTCTGTCTGTCTAGCTTGAGAGGCCTTCTTTTTTACTTGAATTTTTCCTCTGTCTGACTAGTTCGAGAGACTTTTCTTTAAATTGAATTTTTTCCTCTGACTATTTCGAGAGACCTTCTCTTTTAATTTATTTTTTTCTTCTGTCTGACGTATTTGAGAGATTTCTCTTTTACTTGAATTTTTCCCTCTGTCTGACTAGATCGAGAGACCTTCTTTTTTACTTGAATTTTTACCTCTCTCTGACTAGCTCGTGAGACGTTCTCTATTACTTGAATATTTCTACTATAACTATAATGCAACTCAAGAAGATAATGCCAAACAAAACTGAAACAGAATGAAACAAAAGTGGAACAACAGAAAATTATTATAATAGCTTTTCTATCCTCCTGAAATGTCCATCCGTCTTTCTCCCTATCTGTTCCTCAGATGTGAGCGGTTTTTCTTCCATCTTACCCATCTCCAGGGACAGGCAACTTTTGTCTCATGTTCTGACAATAGGTAGGAAAGGCAGAATGTTTGGTTTGGTGTGGACAGTGTCTACTAAGTCTTTTGACAAGGCCAGTGTTTCTATGTCTGTGTATCTCTCTGTGTCCATGGTTGTAGAACATAGAAAAGAGAATGCATCAATCTATGTGTCCTGTCTAATACAAAGCTTCCCAGCATTCATCCTCCCCAACGTAAGAATGAAGTGTGGCTTGCCTTATGGATGGGCAACACCTACTATCTTCCTAAGTTCCTGTTTTCTTCCTGAATTTTGGCCAATCTCCAGGATAGTCTCATGATTTTGTGTCCAAGATATGTACCATGTCCAAACTCCGTGACATGGCCATGTACTGGATAGCTGAAGGGAATGGGAGCATCTCAGAAAACTCAGACATCAGTGTGACTTGTAAAGACTCAGTGGAGAAACCCTGCTTTGGCCCATTTGCTAATCTATTATTCATTTGCCCTGCATGTCAGGAAGTTCTCTGCTTCAGGCCAAAACTTTGTGAAGCCTGAAGAAAACTGTTTTCAAATGAAAAGGAATGGGCATCACCTGTGGCTCTTTGCTTACTTGCTTTGGAAAGAGATGTGTCTAAATCAGCCTCTTGGCCCTGTGTGAGGCTGTGGCTTAGATCTCAGCACCTGATGGATCTAAAGAATGATCCCATGTGTGCATCCAAAAGCTAATTGCCAAAAGAGCAGTCATTGTGGATGAAGTCTCTCGCTTTCTGCTGTAAGTTTCCTGACCTCCATCAAGTGAGAACAGGGATCCTTTGGGTAAAATGAGTTCTTCAAATCCCTACAGAGTCTAGTCCATAGGTGTTTGGGTTTTCTCATGACTCCAATTCACATAAAGAATCTAAATTCCACAGACAGAAGCCCTAAAATTGGAGAAGCAGAGCAGAATTAACGGCAAGCCTATTTGATCACTCCTGTTTCACAGGAAGGGTGTCCAGGCCACCCTGACTTCATGCAAATGAGGGGCAAGGGAGCTTATTTTGAACACTCTCTTTGGCTGCAACCCTCATGGAAACCTCCAGCCAGATGTTATGATGAGTGTTTATATGGAAGAAGATGAGGGCCATGTGGGAGTGTTTTGGTATTAATTGTGGTCATTTTTGTAGCGGTTTGAAGAGATGCCTAGGTCCAACTGGGCTTTAACCCTTGTGTGATTCCTTTGGAGACTGAGTTCTGGAACTGACTTCAGAGATGTATTGCCATGAATTATCTTGGGATTTTAATAGCCCATGCATGAGAGTCGCCCATGGAAACTGAGATCTACTCCCAGGGTTGCTTTCCACACAGCACTGCGAATCTCAGCCTGGATATCACATGATTTTATTCTGAAAGACATGGCAGCCATTGTTGAGAGTCAAAACACACATGGTCCTCACATTGTAGACCTCAATGGGCCTGGCTTCATGTGACCTTTTGGCCACTCTTTGGAAAGGCTTGCCTGTGAGAGTTCTCCAGAAGTTTTATTGAAATGGGCTTCCTCAACATTTAATATTTCCTAATTGAATTGAAACCCCCAGTGCCTCCAACTTCATCCTTGAGAAGTGGCTAGATAAATGCCATGAAATTTCTGAAATTCCCATGACAAAGTGGCACTGGAGAACCTTTGGATGTCCTGTTGCTGATCATGAGTATACCAGACAGTGCCTTGATTGACTGGGTTTCATGAAAATGTTGTAGAACAGAGATGCCAGTAATTTGGAGCCTGCTGATTAGTGGGCCTAGAGCAGTGGTCTTCAGGTGTGTGATAAAACATGTGTTTTGGGGCCATGTGGATCTTCCATTTACTTCCAAATGGCTTGTGACTGACATGGCGCAGCCAGCAGACTCTTCTATGTAAAGGCATCTTGATATATGGATAGGTTTCAGGGCAATGTTCAGAATCAGGTTGGTACGGTTAAGGGGGTAAGCTATGTGGGATAGAAGCCAGATTGGTGCATTCTTCTGTGGATCTTGACCAACCACACGTGACAGAACTCCTTCAAGGACTGTGTTCCAGTTGAACTCCTTTTATTTCATGAAGCATATACCAAACTCGCAGTGCACTAGCAAGAAACACCATGGAAAGTGGAGGATGACCAAATGGCTTCACAGTCCATACGGGGAGACACTTAGCCCCCAGTGGCCACAGTTTACCTACAAAGAGAGAATTCAGCACTGGTGCCTCATGTTCATTGGAAAATAAGAGACAATGTCCTCCAGGTCACACAGATGCAGACCCAGCTTTGATTGTCTCACTACAAAGGTAGGTAAAGCTCCTGACCAAAACATATATTTCAAGTGCCCAACCTCAGAGGCAGTTTCTCAAGAAGTCTTTAGTCCAGCAGAGCTCCATGTTTGTGAAGTGTTTATCCTGTCCCTTACTTTTAGAAACTCATCAACCACTTCCAAAGTTCTGAAATCATGAGCATATTCAATTCCAGATATGTATTCACAGATTTTTTAACTCTTCTCATATAATTGTGTATTACTTAAGGTAAGGGTAATGTCAATACATTGTTCAGGATGAGAGTGGGAAGATTTCTTGTATCACAATTTTGCATACACTTTGGATTAATTTTCCTAGTTGAACAACATTATACATAAATCTATGTTCAGTAAAATAAATATTTTTGCATCCGTGGATGATATATATTTCACTACGAATTTCAATTTGCATATATATTGCTACTTTTTAATGTCTTTGTTTGTTTTGTGTGTATATATAAAAATCTGGATAGGATATATATATATATATATCCTATCCAGATTTTTCAAAATATGAAATATATGTGTTTTATTATACACTCTCTAAATTCTATAATGTTCATATATGTGGATTCATAATCAACTTTTTACAAGATTATACTCAGAAATTTTCATAACCTGAAATACATATTTGTTTCCTAATACCGATAACTAACTTCAGTGAATGATGAATACAAATCCTAATATTTCTACAGTAACTGACGCAGTTTTACATCAATACAAGTAGATTCCTATGGGGCATGACATGTATTTTGATGTTCATTTTTATTCAACACAGGTACGTTGCTATTTCTTCAGTTAATGCAAATCATACGATATATATTTCATTCACAAGTTAGCATATTTATAGGCATTTGTTTCACTTTCAATTACTTCCTGCTTCATAAAACATGTATTCCTCCATGCTTTTTGACTGGTCGTTTCATGAGGCCACTATCAAAACACATGATTTTTGAATTACATAATCACTTTTGAAGCAAAACTAACACCCTTCATAATAAAACATAACCCTAATATTACAATTGGATGTATTACTGGTTGGAATGAATGATAGTATATCAATATAAGATTTCTTATATATTTTAAGATATCAATTCAATCCATTATTTAAAGTAGAACTAGTTATATTATTTATTCACAGTGTGGTCTACTCATGCATTATCTCTATATTCATATATGCAGGGTACATCTCTTTGTACCCCCAATAGTAATTTATACATCTTCAAATATTGCTCCCAGAAATGGTGGAAGAATTACTCATGTAACCTGATCTACATATTTATTTTATCACAGTAATATTCTGGACACAAAACGCAAGGGTCACACTTATGATTGCACCATAGGCTAAATGGAAAGTGAACATGGATTACTAAAAACATCCATGTCCAGGTTGTCTAATGCTCACAAATATCAATCTTATTGGTAACTACATATTTGTTTCTTCCTAAGATTATATATTCAAATTCAACCCTGTTGGAAATGTCTAATCCTATCACTCACATTATACTTTGCCTGATTTTCTAAGGTCTCTATTGATATCTGCTTTCCTACATATTTTCCTCAGTTCATCATGTGACTGACTCTTCTCATGTGCTGTCAATTACATTCACTCTCTAACCGAAACCCTATTACTAAAGACATTTTTTCCAAAACCTATATTCACTCTTCTTCCTAAACCTACCGGCTATTCCAGTTTTAGTTGATGTTCTCTTCTACATTCAATCATTCAAGGTACAAAGTCTTTTGCCATTCGATATCGAATTATCTGAGACAACTGTGCAGAATATAATTCAAAGATAAGTATCCCAATCAAGGGCAAAATGCCCTTCTGGGCTTCAAATCTTACCTAGATTTCTGTTTTCATACTTATATTTCACCAATATAATCTTATAAATATTGCATTCTCCAATACCATTATTCATCCCACAGAATTATTCCTAACCCAAATGGAACATGTTATTAACCCTAACTATGCACTGTTCCCTCAATCTAATTTTACAGAAGAACAGGGACAGAGTTTGTCTTACAATACAGGAATGTAGGTGATCTTCCACCTGCTGAGAACCTCAAAGGTCCATGCAGAAATGATCCCTGGAGAAGATGTAGGCAGCTATGAAAGACCTGAGAGAGCAAAAGTCCTCTTGCATGGCAAACATCCTGGTCAGGATGAAAAAATGTGTCGGAATCAGCCTCTCTCTTCTTAATGTAGAGAAGATGGAGCAAACCAGGCCTGTGTGGAGAGCTGTTTCCAGGAGCCAATGGTTGATATACCATTCTAACTTGTGAAAATTTCAAAGGAAGTAGGGGCAGCCTCCATTCCATTGGTCAATTGAAAACAATTTTGAGGACAAAGTGTTTGCCAAGGCAGTGACCCCATTCAGTTCCTTAAGGAAATGACCACACCTCACATTTTTGGTGATGGAACACTGTGAACTTTTGATCCAGGAAGCCAGGAACCCAGAGTGAGTCCCAGTCCCAGTCCCAGTAAGCTCTCTTGTTTTGATTGAACAAGGAAAGAGTCATTATTTTTTGGTACTACTGTTGTGAGGATGACCAAATGCCAGGAAAGCTCTGAAAACTGGCCTTTCCATAGAAAGCAGGTAGTGGCTCACCGCGGACTCCTGACAACTTCACAGAGTTGGCTAAGGAGACCAGATCTGAGACAGGACAGGCCATTTTGGGGGAATATATAATGGCCCACCAGTCAGACCACCGTCTGGATAGTCACAGACCTACTTGGGGGAAGGAGGTGCCTTTTTGGTTGTGGGTGTGAGTTTGTTGTTTTGTCTCATGTTCTGAGAATAGGTAGAAAAGGCGGTTTGTTTGGTTTGGTATGGACTGTTTCTAGAAAGTCATGTGACAAGGCGAGTGTTTTTATGTCTGTGTATCCCAATGTGTCCGTGGTTGTAGACATTAGAAAATAGAATGCATCAATGGATGTGTCCTGTCTAGTAGAAAGCTTCCCAGTATTCATCCTGCCCAAATTATGATTAGGCAGAAGATTGCCTTATGGATGGGCAACACCCACACTTATAATTGCACCATAGCCTAAATGGAAAGTGAACATGGATTACTATCTTCCTAAGTTCCTATTTTCTTCCTGAATTCTGGCCATACTCCAGAATAGGCTCATGGTTTTGAGTCCAAGATATGTACCACCTCCAAGCTCTGTGATATGGCCATGTACTGGATAGCTGAAGGGACTGGCGAGCACCTCAGAAAACTCAGATATCAGTGTGACCAGAAAAGTAACAGTGGAGAAACCCTGCTTTGGGCCATTTGTTCTTTTGCCCTGAATGTCAGGAAGGTCTTTGCCTCAGGCCACCCCTTTGTGAAGCCTGAAGAAACAGTTTTCAAATGGAAATGAATGGGCATCACTTGTGGCTCTTTGCTTAATTGCTTTGGAAAGGGATGTGTCTGAATCAGCCTCTTGGCCCTGTGTGGGGCTGTGGCTTAGATTATCAGCACCTGATGGATCTAAAGAAAGATCCCATGTGTGCATCCAAAATAAAGGGCAAAAATTGCAGTCCTTGTGGATGAAGTCTCTAGCTTTTCTCTGTAAGGTTCCTGACCTACATCAAGTGAGAATAGGGATCGTTTGGGTCAAATGAATTCTTCAAATCCCTGCAGAGGCTTGCCCATATGTGCTTGGGTTTTCTCATGACTCCAAATCACACAAAGAATCTAAACCCCACAGTCAGAAATCCTCAAATTGTAGAAGTGGAAAAGTATTAATGGCAGACCTATTGGATCACTCCTGGTTCACAGGAAGAGTGTCCAGGCCCCCGAGATTTTAGGCAAATGAGGGACAAGGGAGCTTATTTTGGACAATGTCTTCGGCTGTGCCCCTAATGGAAAACTCCAGCCAAAGGTTATGATGAGTGTCTATATAGAAGAAAATGAGGGCCGTGTGAGAGTGTTTTGGTATTAATTGTGGTCATTTGTGTGCCGGTTGGAAGAGATGACTGGATCCACCTGGGATTGAACTCTCGTGAGATTCCCCTTATAGACTGAGTTCTGGAACTGACCTCAGAGAAGTATTGCCATCAATTGTTTTGGGATTTTAGGAGACCATGCATGAGAGTCACCCTTGGAAACTGAGATCTATGCCCAGATTGACTTTCCACAGATCACTGGGAATCTCAGTGAGGAAATCACATGATTCTATTCTGAAAGACTTGGCAGCCATAGTTGAGAGTCACAAAACACATGGAACTCACATTGTAGAACTCAATAGGCCTGGCTTCATGTGACCTTTTGGCCACTCTTTGGGAAGCCTTGCCTGTGAGAGTTCTTTAGAGCTTTCATTGAATTGAGCTTCCTCACCATTTAATGGGTCCTGAATATATTGATACCCACAGTGCCTCCAACATCATCCTTGAAAAATGGCTAAATAGATACCATAAAATTTTTGAAATTCCCATGACCAGGTGGCACTGGAGAACCTTTGGGTCTCCTGATGCTGATCTTGAGTATGCCAGACAGTGCCTTGATTGACTGGGTTTCATGAAAATTGTGTAGAACAGAGATTCCAGTATGTTGGAGCCTGCGGAATAGTGGACCTAGAACAGTGCTGGGCAGGTGTGTGATATAACATGTGGTGGGGCAATGTGGATCTGCATTTGGCTTCCAAACGGCTTGTTACTGACATGGTGCAGCCAGCACATACTTCTGTATAAAGGTATATTGTTATATGTAGAGGTTTCAGGGCAATGTTCAGAATCAGGTTGCTATGGTCAAGGGGGCAAGCTATGTGGGATAGGAGCCTGGTTGGTGCATTTTCCTGCAGACCCTGACCCACCACTCATCACAGAACTTTCTCCAGCACTGTGACCCAGTTGAACTCTTTGTATTTCATGAAGCAAATACCAAACTCCAAATGCAGCAGCAACAAACACCAGAAAATTGGAGGATGACCAAATGGCTTCACAGCAAACACTGGGAGACACTTAGCCCCCAGTGTCCACAGATTACCTACAAAATGAGAATTCAGCAATGTTGCCTCATTTTCATTAGAAAATAAGAAACCATGTCCTCCAGGTCCCATAGATGCAGACCCAGTTTTGATGGTCTCACTACAAAGGAAGCTAAAGCTCCTGACAACAACATATATTTCAAGTGCCCAACCTCAGAGTCAGTTTCTCAAGAAGTCTTTAGTCCAGCAGAGCTCCATGTTTGTGGAGTGTTCACCTTGTCCCTTAATTTTGGAAACTCCTCTACCACCCCCAAGGTTTCAAAATCCTGAGCATGTTCCATTCCAGATATGTTTTCACTGATTTTCTAACTCTGCTCCTCTAATGATGTTTTAGTTGGGGCAAAGGTACTGTCAAGGCATTGTTCTGGAAAAGAGTGAGAACATTTTTGTGTAGCACATATTTACATACACATTGTATTCATTTTCCAATTTTCCATTCGAAATACTGAATCCCTGACACTAACCCCTACCCTACTACACTCTGACTACTAATACTAATAAGATGGAGAAATATAACCCAAACAGAATAGAAATACAACCATTTCAGAGGAGGCATGGTGTATAGTTGGACTTACCTTTTGCATTATATAGGGTAGGAGTTATAAATCTAGTCAATTTTTTGTTGAAATAGTTCTCCATGTTTTTTTTAAAGTTAACCAATATGTGAATTCCTGTCTCCCTTTCTCTGTAGCCTATTCACCACCTGTATTTTTATATGCACAGATAGAATCCTGCCTGGTACCACACGTACATTCTTGTGAGGTGGCTGACTTGGCAGATACACATTGTAAGGGATCACTCCTCTTAAACGATATTGGACCTGAAAATTCAAATTATGGTTGAGCTTCCTACTTGAACAATAGTATTCATGAATTCATGTTCAGTAAAATAAATATTTTCTATCTGTTGATGATATATATTTCATTATGAATTACAAAAAAAGAAATATGTGTCTTATTTTATACTCATCAAATTCATTCATATTCATGTATGTGGATTTATACTCAACTTTTCACAAGATTATTCTTAGAAATATTCATTCACCTGAAATACATATTTGTTTCCTAGTACTGAAAAGTAACTTCAGTGAATGGTGCATACAAATCCTAATATTTCTACAGTAACTGACCCAGTTTAACATCAATGCAAGTAGATTCCAATCGGACATGATGTGTATTTTGACGCTCATTTTTATTCAACACTGGTAGACTACTATTTCTTCAATTAATGTACATCATAGGATATATATTTCATCCACAAGTTAGAAAATTTATAGGCATTTGTTTCACTATCAATCACTTTCTGCTGCAGAACACATGTATTCCTCCATGTTTCTTGACTGGTCTTTTCATGAGAAAAGGGATGGACAAGGCAAGGCAAGGCACCTAAGATAGCACCGAATACAGGGAAACAGTACTATTTGGTTGCAACAGGATTTAAAGGGCATTGCTTCTGTTGTAATCAATTAGTTCCCTGAACCCCAAGTTTACGTTGTTTCAGAATTTTGTACCCAACATATAAGGGAGGGGCTCAGAAGTTCACAGTCTGCAGAAATTCACAAAAACCAGTTTTTGTTTCTGTTTTTTTCTCTGTTCTGGGCAAGTTAACATTTTAAGGACACTTGGGAGGGGGAGAGCTTATTCTTCTCTTTCGTTTTTCTCCCTGCCAGCTGTTACCATGGAGTCCAGTTGGTAACTTCTTTATCTTGGAAATGTAGCCATCTCTGTGAAGCCCCAATTCAAGGCCAGAGGCCTTGTTCACATATTGCCAGCATTGTGACTGACTCTTTCCAACAAATTATTTTTGATTTCCATTATCGCTTTTGAAGCTAAACTAACATATCTTCATGATAAACCATAACCATAATATTAATATTAGATGTATAACTGGTTGGAATGAATGATTGTATATCAATATAAGATTTCTTATATATTTTCAGATATTAATTCAATCCATTATTTAATGTGGAAACAGTTATATTATTTATTCACTGTATGGTCTATTCATGCATTATCTCTATATTCATGGACACAGTGTACACCTCTTTGTACACCCAATGCCCATTTATATGTCTTCAAAATATTGCTACCAGAAATGGTGGAAGAAATACTCATGTAACCCGATCTACATATGTATTTTATCACAGTAAAATTCTGGACACAAATGCAAAGGTCACACTTATGATTGTACGAAAGCCTAAATAGAAAGTGAGCATGGATTACAAAAAACATCTATGTCAAGGTTGCCTAATGCTCTCAAATGTCAATCCTATTGGTGACTACATATTTGTTTCTTCCTAAGATTATATATTCTAACTCAACCCTGTTGAAAATGTCTAATCGTATCACTCACTTTATACTTTGCCTGATTTAGTAATGTCTTTGTTGATATCTGCTTTCCTACATATTTTCCCCAGTTCATTATTGTGACTGTTCACATGTGCTGACATTTACATTCACTCTCTAACAGAACCCCTATTGCTAAAGAACTTTTGTTCCAAATCCTATACTCAGTCTTCTTCTTAATCCTACAGACTATCCCTTTTTGACTGGATTTTCTCTTCTACATTCAATCATCCAAGTAATGTTCGTGTGAGCGTCAGAGGAAGAGACCACCAGGAGATTGTCTCATGCAACAGCAAAGGGTTTATTGGGGGTCCAGAATGCTGGGGTTCAGAGCTCACAGGAATAGAGCAGAGTACCCTGAGAACAGCTTAAGCAGAGCTTACATTCTTTTTTTAGAAAGGGCAGGGACGGAAGTTTATTGATGGGCCAGGGCGAGTGGGCGGCTTGCGTGTAAACGGGTGAGAGAATACATTCTGCAATTTGGCAGTTGGGGACAGCACATTCTGAGAACAAGATTAGCAAACAGTTCTCAATATTTCAACAGTGTTTTGTTAGGCATACAGAAAAATAGGAAGTTACAAGTACCTTTTTGTTAACCTTTCATTCCCCACTTCTTCTTCTGGCTACTTTTAATTATAAAAGTGATCATTGGCTGGTGTCACATTCTATGTCTTCAAGTGGGTTATTATCATAAGTTTAACATGTGCAATTTGAGCTCGGAGAAAAGAAATTACACATTTGAGCAAACAGGGTTTTATAGTTTGCAATAATATGAGGATTATTATTGGACCGGCCAGGGTTGATAAAAAAAGTAGTTAACCAGGGGAAATGTATGGATCAGAATCAAACCAACATTTTTGGACCTCTCTCAGTCATGCTCTTCAAGGTGTCTTTTTAATTTACTCATAGATTTTTTTTACAACTCCAGTATGGTCAGCATAAAAACAACATTCTTCCCTCAATGCAGCACAAAGGCCCCCTTCTCTCATGAAGGGGCGGTCCAACCCTCGACTGTTTTGTAAAACAACTTCAGACAGAGCGGATAAATATTCCTGCAAAGCTGTGATGGAGGTTTCTAATATTAAGTTTTGTTCTATTGCTGCTTCTAATTGGGTCATTTGTTGTGTCCCATGGACTAGAGCAAAGGTTTCTGTGCCGACCCCTGCAGCAACTCCTATTCTTAATAGGATGGTTAAAGTTAGGGATATATGTTCCCAGTGGAACCGTGTTGTATGCCCCCCTGTTTGAACTTCAAATGAACCTGCGTCATTATAGAGCACTCTGGGAAACATCTGCACCATTACACAATTAATCACATCTTTTGACCATTTAATGAAAACATAAACAATTTTAAAGTATATAGAATTATACTGCTGTAGGGACGAACAAGGCAAGGCACCTAAGATAGCACCGAAAACAGGGAAACAGTGCTATTTGGTTGCAACCGGATTCAGAGTGCATCGCTTCTGTTTTAATCAATTAAATCCCTGAATTCCAAGTTTAGGTAGTTTCAGAATTTTGTACCTAATATGAAAGAGAAGGGACTCATAAGTTCACAGTCTGCAGAACTTCACAAAAAGATTTTTTTTTCTGTTTTTTCCTCTGTTCTGGGCCAGTTAACTTTTCAAGGACACCTGGGAGGAAGAGAGCTTTTTCTTCCTTTTCTTTTATCCCCATTCAGCTGTTACCATGGAGCCCAGTTGGTAATTTTTTTATTTTAGAAATGTAGCCATCTCTGTGAAGCCCCAGCTCAAGGCCAGAGGCCTTGTTCACATATTGTGTGAAAAACTATTAAGGGGTTGTCTAGATTAGGAGTGCTGATTTTTCCAAGCAGTGGCCAAGTATAACAGGGCAACAGAAATAGTGGAAGTTTATCTACACTTAACCCTTTTATAGGGACTCTTTTGCTGAAAGTCCTAAAGTCATCCGTGGTGAAGACTTCTGGAGAAGTTCAGTTAAGATTTTTCTGTGGGCCTGGTATAGAGGGGAAAGACGGGGAAGGTGAGGAGTGAGAACAGCTCCGTGGATCTGAGAATGAAGAAGGAGAGATGTAAAAGCATAATGGAAAAGGGGTTTGGGATTTTCCTAGCAACAAAAACTTGAGCAGTAGAACAGGTAGAGCAGAGGGGAAGATGGGAGTGAGTATCCCAGAAAGCCTGTGAGGGACTTTAAATTCTTAGTAACCTGTTTTCAGTGATGACAAAGCAACTTTAAAGGCCATTTTCATTACATCTTGGATAGGGGTCTGAGGGCTCTCCTCAGCTGGTTTGAGCTTTGGGTTATCTGGTAAGAGGACCTGGTGGTACCCGGTGTGGGCACTGACAGGAGAAGAGAGGAGTGAGTGGGTGGAGGGGTACCTCAGTACCTGCTACCTCAGCAAGGGGTCAATGGTCTGAGAACTGGCGGAGGTTTGGGTTTTTGATCTAGTAATTGGAGGAGAGAAATCAGGTTGCTGAGGTGGGACTGACAGCAGAGAGTATGGAGCAGAAGGCTGAGGGTGAGGATCTATTGGAGATGCATAGTTCAGGAAGTGAGCGAAGGAGGTAAAAGGCCTCCACATAGGGGAATTTCCTTTCACCCTTTTGAGTACTTGTAGAAGTTAAAAAGGTCACACAGAATTTGAGGATCTAGAGACTCCTCTGTGGGCCATCGGTTTTGGTTGTCTAATTGGTAATATGGCCAATGCTGTGTACTGAATTTGATGAGGATTTTGGGTTCCACCAGGCAGCCCTGTATGCTAAAATCCCCATGACTTACAGAAGAAGTTGGCTTTTCCCCCACACAGCCATGGTTGTTTGTGGCTTTGATAGTCTGCTGGGCAAACATACTAATCTAGTCTAGCCAACCTGCATCTGGCTTGCGTGTCCCTACATCCATAATGTTGTTTCCATTATCTATGGTACGGAAGGGATTTAATGGAATTTTAGTGGGATCTCTTCATCAGGGATATCCTAATAGGAAAGACGTATAGCCAGCTGACAAATGTCTGGGTGGAGAGATGGCCACAAGGTCCCTAAGGGAGCTGTATGCGAGATAGAGCATACTTCTTGTCTAGTAGGATATTTGATAAGCCATCGCTGCTGAACGGGCTGATGAGCGTTAGCTCTACTGGTGGCCAAGGGGAGAGTCTATAGCCTTATCCACATGGCGAATATGCAATTTGAAAGCGTTACCAGTCTTTCCCAGTTTCCAGCCAGAGTCTGTACAGGGTGCAGGCTAGAGATGAGAGGCATGGATCCAGGAAGTGTTTCCGTCTACTTTTACCACTGTAGGTGTTATAAGTAGCACCTGGTATGGTCCTTTCCAGCGGGGTTCCAGGGATGACACCTGATGTTGTCTTATGTAGATGAAGTCCCTTACTTGATATCGATGTGGAGTCCCCTTGACCCCAGGTTGGAAGGCAGTTGTCAGCTGTTTCCACAGGTATCATTGAGTTCTTTCAAGAGATTTAAGTCTGTCAAGCAAGGGGGTGTGGAAGGGATCGTTAGGTCTTAGAGTTGGGGTTAGGTCCCTTACTGGAGGAGGGGCACCACAGAGAATTTCACAAGGGGAGTGGTTACACAAAGAAACAGAGGGAGTATTTCTTGCATAAAACAGTGCATAAGGCAGAAGCATAGTCTAATCTTTTATGCCGGTCTGTAAGCTTAATTTCCTTAAGGTCTCTTAATGGTTTTATTTATTTTTTTTCCTGTCCTGAGCTCTGGGGTCTATATGCATAATGTAACTTCCAATTAATCCCCAGGGTCCTGGCTAAGCTCTGACTCATCTGGGCCATGAACACCGTTCAATTAACAGACCCTATTACCTTAGGCAGGCCGTGTCTTGGAAAAATATCTTTCAGGATCTACTTGAGCACCGTTTGAGCCGTTTTTTTTGTTTGTTTTTTTTTGTGAGAAAGGATTCAATCCATCCTGAAAATGAATCTGCAAAGACTAAAAGATATTTAAGTCCATACCTTGCTGGCTTAATTTCAGTGAAGTCCACTTTCCAGAATTGTCCTGGTCTGGTTCCTCGTAGGTGCTTTTCTGCAGGAAGCTTGGAATTGTAAGCATTAACCAATTGACAGAACCGACAGGCTTTTGTTACCCGTTTAGTTATTTCCTTTCACTGTGAGTGAGTTAGTCGAAATCTCTGTTCCTGATCCTTCAGGAATGCCTGCAGTTTTTTTGAACCAAGGTGAGTAAGTTGATGTACATTTTTAACGTAGTGTAGGGCTTTCTGAAATTGCAGGCTGGGCTCAGTGAAGTTGAGGAGTTCAGTGTCAGTGTTCTTAAATGTTATAAAAAGCTTGCTGGTGCTCAAGGGTCCATTGGAATTGGGCATCCTCATTTAACAACGGGTATAAAGGAGCAGCTAAGAACACAAACACAGGTATCCAAAACCTGAAAAGCCAGCAGTCCCAAGAAACTCTCTGTGTTGTCTCCTGTTAGATGGGAATGGTATCTGCACAACTGTTTGTTTTCGGGACTCAGTGAGCCATTGTTTACCGCCCCTAAGGGAATACTCGAGGAAGATTTCTTCTTGCTGGCAAATGTGGGCCTTTTTGATAGAAGCTCTATACCCGACTTGAGCAAGCTCGGTTAATAGTGCTTGGGTCACAGACTCACAGTTTTCTTGTTGTTGGCTGCCAGTAGCAGGACATCCACATTTTGAAGCAGGGTGACTTCAGGGTGCGTAATTCTGAAGTTGTTGAGATCTCTGTGGAGGGCTTCATCAAAGAGATTGGGGGAGTTTTTGAACACCTGTGGGAGTCTAGTCCAAGTTAGTTGACCAGATGTTCTGGTATCTAGATCTACCCACTCGAAAGCAAACAGCAACTGACTATCTTTATGCAGAGGCAAGCAAAAGAAAGAATCTTTTAAGTACAGAACAATATACCATTTTCACTCAGCAACAGCAAAGTGTTTATTGGGGTTCCAGCATGCTGGGGCTCAGAGCTCACTTGAATAGAGCAGAGAGCCCTGAGAACAACTTAAACAGAGCTTATATATTTTCCTTGGAGAGGGCAGGCAGGGAAATTTATTGATGGGTCAGGGCGAGTGGGCAGTTTGTGTGCAACCGGGTGAGGGAGTACATTCTGCAGTTTGGCAGTTGGGGACAGCACATTCTGGGAACAAAATTAGCAAACAGTTCTCAAGATTTCAACAGTGTTCTGTTAAGCATAAAAAAAAACAGGAACTGACAAATACCTATTTTGTTAACCTTTCACCAAAGCAAAATGGAAAGTTAGCATGGATTACTAAAAACAACCATGCCCAGGTTGCCTAATGCTCTCAAATGTCAATCCTATCGGTGACTACATATTTCTTTCTTCCTAAGATTATATATTCAACCTCAACCATGTTGAAAATGTCTAATCCTATCACTCACATTATACTTTGCCTGATTTCCTAATGTCTCTATTGATATCTGCTTTCCTACATATTTTTCCCCAGTTCATCATTGTGACTGACTCTTCATATGTGCTCATATTTACTTTCACTCTCTACCCGAAAACCTATTGCTAATGAACCTCTTGTCCAATTCCTATACTCACTCTTTTTTTCTAAACCTACTTACTATTTCCTAATCCTACCAACTATTCCTTTTTGACTGGATGTTCTCTTGGACATCAATCATCCAAGATACAAGGTCCTATGCCATTGCATATTGATTTATCTGAGACATCTGTGCAGAACATAATTCAAAGCTAAGTTTCCCACTAAAGGGCAGAATGCCCTTCTGGCTTCATATCGTACCTAGATTTCTGGTTTCATACTTATATTTCACCTATATATTCTTGTGAATATCGCAGGTACCCAATACCATTATTTTTCCGCAGAATGATTCCTAACCCAAATAGAATATGTTATTAACCCTAACCGTACACTCTTCCCTCAATCTAACTTTACAGAAGAGCAGGGAGAGAGTTGTTCGTACAATACAGGAATGTCCAGGGTCTTTCACCTGCTGAGAACCTCAAAGGTTGATGCAGAAATGATCCCTGGAGAAGATGTAGGCAGCTATGAAGGACCTGAGAGAGCAAAAGTCATCTTCCATGGCAAACAATCTGGTCAGGATGAAGGGATGTATCTGAATCAGCCTCTCTCCTCTTGATATAAAAAAGATGGACCAAACCAACCCTGTGTGGAGAGCTTCTCCTGGGTGCCTATGGTTGATATACCATTCTAACTTCTGAAAGTGTCACAGGAAGTAGGGGCAGCCTCCATCTCAAGGGACCCTTGGAAGCAACTGTTAGGACAAAGTGGTTGCCAAGGCAGTTACCTCATTCCCTTCCGGAAGGAATTGACCTACCTCACTTCTTTGGTGATGACTCTCTGAACTTGTGATCCAGGAAGCCAGCACACAGAGCCAATACACGTCCCGTTCCCAGTAGGCTCACTTGTTTGGATTGAACAAGAACAGAGTCTGTCTTTCTTGGTACCTAATGATTTGAGGATGGCCAAATGCAAGTAGAAATCTGAAAATGGGCTTTCCTGAGACAGAAGGTAGTATTCAGCACAGGCTCCTGACAACTTCACAGAGTTGGACAAGGAGAACAGATCTGAGACAGGACAGGCCATTTCAGCGGAACATAGTATGGCCCACCAGTCAGAGGACACTTTGGATAGTCACAGACTTACTTGGGGGAATTAGGTGCCTTTTTGAGTGTGGCTGTGAGTTTGTGGTTTTGTCTCATGTTCTGAGAATAGGTAGGAAAGGCTGTTTGTTTGGTTTGGAGTGGACAGTTCCTAGAAAGTCCTTTGACTAGGTGAGTGTCTCTAGGTCTGTGTATCCCAGTGTGTCTGTGGTTGTAGACATTAGCAAAGAGAATGCATCCATAGATGTGTTCTGTCTAGTAGAAAGCTTTCCAGCATTCATTCCTCAGAATTTATGAATGGACTGCGGCTCGCCTCATCGAAGTGCAACACCTAAAACCTTCTTAATTTCCTGTTTTCTTCCTGAATTCTTGCCACTCTCCAGAATAGGCTCATAGTTTTGTGTCAAAGATATGTCCACCTCCAAGCTCTATGACATGGCCATGTACTGGTTAGCTGAAGGGAATGGCGAGCATCTCAGACAACTCAGATATCAGTGTGACCAGGAAAGTCTCAGTGGAGAAACCATGCTTTGGGCATTTTGCTAACCTATTGTTTTGTTGTCCTGAATGTCAGGAAGGTCTTTGCCTCAGGCCACCCTTTGTGAATCCTGAAGAAAACAGTTTTAAAATGGAAACGAATGGGCATCACCTGTGGCTCTTTGCTTAATTGCTTTGGTAAGGGATGTGTCTGAATCAGCCTCTTGGCTCTGTGTGAGGCTGTGGCTTAGATTATCAGCACCTGATGGATCTAAAGAAAGATCCAAAGTGTGCATCAAAACCAAAATGGCAAAAAGATCAGTCATTATGAATGAAGTCTCTTGCATTCCTCTCTTAGGTTCCTGATGTCCATCAAGTGAGAATAGGGATCCTTTGGGTCAAATGAGTTCTTCCAAGCCCTGCAGAGGTGGTTCTGTTTCCTCATGACTTCAAAATCACATAAAAAATCCATACCTGACAGTCAGTAGGCCTCAAATTGGAAAACCAGAGCAGTATAAACGGCAGACCTATGTGATGAATTCTGGTTCACTGGAAGGGTGTCCAGGCCACCCTGAGGTTAGGCAAATGAGGGGCAATGGAGCTTATTTTGGAAAATCTCTTGGACTGCGCCATTCATGGAAACCTCCAGCCAGAGGTAATGATGAGTCTATATATGGAAAAAGATGAGGGCCTTGGGGGAGTGTTTTGGTTTTAATTGTGGTAATTTGTATGGCAGTTTGAAGAGATGACTGGGTCCATCTGGGCTTGAACTCTTGTGTGATTCTGCTCAGAGACTAAGTTCTGTAACTGACCTCAGAGAAGTAATTGCTTTGGAAAGGGATGTGTCTTAATCAGCCTCTTGACCCTGTGTGAGGCTGTGGCTTAGAATATCATCACCATATGGATCTAAAAAAGATCCCATGCATGCATCCAAAACCAAAATGGCCAAAAGAGCAGTCATTGTGGATGAAGTCTCTCGCCTTCCATTGTAAGGTTCAGAAAGAATTAAAGAAATTGAAATTGAAATGTAAAGACCCAGGTTTTGTAAAGTTTACAAGCTGCACTCAGAACCTGAAATTCCTGAGTCAGTTAAGACAATTCTTGGATCTGCCCATTAGATGTGTGTTGAAATTTTCTCTGATCACCTTGTTACTTAACAACCTCTTCCCAGAAACCGTGCAGCTCAGCACGTATACATCTCAGGGCTTCAACCAATTAGTTTAAATGTGTACCCCTTCTCAGGGCTGACCAATCACCCCCTGCCCGACCTGTTCCCACCAATGAATTCGCTAATCATGTTTTTTAGTTGTTATTTGAGTTTCCCGTGGTATATGATGATTTGCTAAAGGAGGCTATGATGCATGTAAAATCCCTGCCCTTTCTAAAGAATGTATATAAACTCTGCTCAAGTTGTTCTCGGGGCTCTTTTTTTTGCTCCTCTGAAGTGAGCTCTGAGCCCCAGCATGCTGGACCCCCCATATACCCTTTGCTGTTGCATGAGAAAGTCTCTTGGTGGTCTTTTCCTCTGATGTTTGCCCCACCTTTTCATCTGGAGGCCCTAGGTGAGATATCCGGTAGCGGTAGACGTAAGACCCCAACAGACTCCTCTCAGGGTAAGTAAGGTGCCTCTTTCTGGATTCGGGTTTCAGGTTGACTAAGTGGCTGTTGGTGAAGAGCATTAGGTCTCTCCAATGGTGGCTGACAGACGAGTCACAGAGCCACAGGCCACATCCCTGGAGGACACTCAAGAGGACTCGGAAAATCGAGGAATAGTAGTTTCCTCAACTCGGTTATATTTTGTTTCAGTATTCGGTTTGCCACGCCATCAGGTTTTGACAGCTACTCAGTTTTGTTCATTGTCAGGAACCCATGTTGAGTTTACTGTCTGTCTTTATTGTCTAACCCATCAGGTTTTGCCAGTTACTCAGTTCTAATCTTTGTCTTGGACACATGTTAAACATTTACTGTTTCTCTTTGTCTGTGTTGCATTTGTGTCTTCACTGTCCCTGTTTGAGTAACTCCCATTATGGGACAAAGCAATTCCACGCCTCTGTCCCTTACCCTTGATCATTGGACTGATGTCTGCTCAAGGGCCCAGAATCTTTCTTTTTCAGTAAAACGCTGTACCTGGCAGACTCTCTGCGCTTCAGAATGGCCCATCCTCAGAGTCGGATGGCCCCCAGAAGGATACTTCCACTTCCCTCTAATCCGAAAAGTCAGAGATATTGTCTTTCAGCTGGTGCCATGTGGCCACCGAGATCAACAGCAATATACCCCATCCCTCACGATCCTATCATTCAAACCTTCCACTCCTCCCGCTCTTCCCTCCATTCTCCCTGACTCACAAGACTGGACACTCCTCCCCCTCCTTATCCTCTACCCTCGCTCCCCAACCCCCAACACGTTTCTGATGATCCTCCCGCCGCTGACTCAGCCTCTCCACCACTAGAGGCAATTGGGACAGAACCAATCCCTCCAGGGGACTTCCCCGCTGCAGCAGAAGCCCCTCCTCCCCTGGAGGAAGCTCGGCCACCTAAAGCAACCTGCCGGCAACGGATAATAGGAAACTCGGAAGCACCTCTGATGCTCTCTCTCCATCCCTACAGGCCCATGAACCGACCCAACTGGGACCCCAACATCTTTAAAGGTAGGTATCATCTGTCCACTTATCGCTGGGCTCTAATAACGGGTCTCCGAGCAGCCGCCAGAGGGCCGACTAATTTGGCCTAGGTAAGAGAGATTATCCAAGGGTCTAATGAGTCTCCCTTATGTTTCTGGAGAGAATTATGGAAGCATATAGGAAATATACTCCTTTTGATCCTCAGGCAGAGGACCAAAAGGCATCTGTTGCAATGGCCTTTGTCGAGCAGGCTGCCCTAGATATTAAGAGAAAGTTACAACGTCTAGATGGATTACAAGATATGACTTTAAAAAAACTTAGTCAGAGAAGCTGAGAAAGTATATTATAAAAGAGAAACTGAGGAGGAGAGGGAACAGAGGAGAGAGAAGGAAAGGGAACAAAAGGAGGATGAAAGGAGCAAAAGGCCGAGTAAAGCATTGGCTAAGGTTTTGTTCATAGCAGCAAATACGCCAGAAGTTAAAAAGCAGGGAGACAGGAAGGGATACCTGGGCCCATGCCAAAGGCTGCCCCTGGCCTCAGATCAATGTGCCTACTGTAAAGAAAAAGGACACTGGGCCAAAGAGTGCCCCAAAAAGAAGCAGCTGCAACAGCCGGCCGTGCTGACTCTAGAAGAGGACTAGGAAAGTCGGGGCTCGGATCCCCTCCCCGAGCTCAGGGTAACATTTGAAGTGGAGGGGACTCCGATGAACTTTGAAGTGGATACAGGAGCAGTATACTCAGCCCTTAAGACCCCACTGGGCCACCTATCAAATAAATGGTCCCTAGTTCAATGGGCTAATTGCAGTATATATCGGGCATGGACAAATAAGAGAATTATGGACCTAGGAAAGGGAAAAGTCCACCACTCTATCCTAGTAATCCCAGAATACCCAGCACCATTGATGGGCAGGGATCTGCTTACCAAACTCCGGGCTAGAATAACATTTAACCCTGATGGTCCCCAAGTGAAGTTTCTAAAGCCTTCAGTAAAAACTCCCAGAGTCACAGCTTTGACTATGTCCGTAGAAGATGAACATCAACACTTCGCTCACCCTAGGAATGATAAAACATGCAAACTGCCACAGAAATGGATAAAAGATTATCCTAATGCCTGGGCAGAAACTGCTGGGTCAGGTCTACCCATAAAACAACGTCCAATAGTAGTAGAATTAAAAGCCTCTGCCTCTCCAATCAGTGTTAAACAATATCCTCTAAGCAAAGAAGCATAGGATGGGATAAGGCCCCATATTCAGAAATACCTGGCTCTTTGGGTCCTAAGGCCCTGTCAATCAGCCTGGAATTCCCCCGTGCTACCAGTAAGAAAGCCAGGAACTGCGGACTACGGTCCTGTTCAAGACCTAAGAGAGATCAACCCCAGAGTGCAGGACATTCACCCCACAGTACCCAATCCATATAATTTGCTTAGCACTCTGAATCCAGAGCGGGAATGGTAAACTGTGCTGGACTTAAAAGACGCTTACTTCTGCTTGCCCATACATAAGGACAATCAGTTACTGTTTCCTTTCGAGTGGATAGACCCAGAAACTGGAACATCTGGCCAACTAAACTGGACTAGACTCCCACAGGGGTTCAAAATCTCCGCCACTCACTTTGATGAAGTCCTCCACAGGGACCTCAACGTCTTCAGAACGGCACACTCCGAAGTCACCCTACTCCAATATGTGGATGATCTGCTACTGGGAGCCGACACCAAAAAGAACTATGAGTCTGGGATCCAAGCACTATTATCCGAGCTTGCTCGGCATGGATATAGGGCTTCTACCAAAAGGCCCAAATTTATCAGCAAGAAGTAATCTTCCTGGGTTATTCTCTTAAGGGTGGCAAGCAATGGCTCACTGAGCCCAGAAAACAAACCGTTGTGCAGGTACCGCCCCCATCTAATAAGAGACAACTCAGAGAGTTTCTTGGGACTGCCGGCTTTTGCAGGTAATGGATTTCTGGGTTCGCATCTCTGGCTGCCCGTTTATACCCACTGATAAAGGGGGATGCCCACTTCAAATGGACCCCTGAGCACCAACAAGCTTTTGATAATGTGAAAAAAAGGCGCTGCTATCTGCTCCGGCCTTAGCACTCCTAGATGTAGTAAAACCCTTCATTCTCTACATAGAAGAAAAGAAAGGAATAGCACGGGTAATGCTCACTCAGAATTTGTGACCTTGGAAAAGGCCAGTAGCATTCTAATTAAATAAACTGTACCCAGTGGCTAGCGGGTGGCGCCATTGCTTAAGAGCTATAGCAGCGGCAGCCCTTCTAATAAAAGATGCTCATGAATGAACGTTGGGACAGAAGCTCACCATTATAGCCCCCCATGCCCTGGAGAGCATCATCTGTCAGCCTCCAGAGAGGTGGATATCAAACTCCAGAATTAAACACTACCAGAGCCTCTTGCTTGACAAAGACAGAATAACGCTGGGACCCCCTGCTCCACGCAACCCAGCTACACTGCTGCCAGAAGTATCATCAGGACCCGTCGCTCATGAGTGTCAACACATACTGGCAGAGGAAACCAGTATACGAGGAGACTTGAAGGATTAGCCACTGCATCGACCTGAAGTCGTATGGTTTACGGATGGCAGCTTCCTCCAAGACGGTAAGCAGCGGGATGGAGCAGCAGTAGTTAGCAAAACTAATGTCATCTGGTCCTTTGGTCTCCCAGAAGGGACATCAGTACAAAAAGCAGAACTGATTGCCTTTATGAAAGCATTGGTACTAGCAACAGGCAAAAAGGCCACCATATACACTGATAGCCGCTATGCATTTGCCACTGCTCATGTGTACAGGGCTATTTGCCAGCAAAAGGGGGCTATTAACCTCTTCCGGGAAAGAAATAAAGAACAAAGATGAGATCCTCCACCTTCTCTCAGCAGTGCAGGGCCCTAAGGAACTAGCTATAGGCCACTGTCCAGGGAATCAGAAGGGAAATGACCCCGTGGCGGTTGGAAAGAGAAGGACAGATGAGGAAGCTTAATTGGCAGACCTAAACGGAGTGACTCTGTTAACTTTTTTCACACCGGGGGGAACAACAATCTGGAGACTTGGCAGCCCCAGAACATTCAGGCAACATATCATATGAGGAGACAGATACAGAACTCTGGGGCCCTACAGAGCCAAGTTTACAATTTCAAAAAGCCCACCTTTATGTCGAAGACTTACACCAGCTCACCCACTTAGGCTCAAAGAGGTTATAGGCACTCTCAAAGGACCGGAGAAAGGACTTATTATTGACTGACTCACAGAGGAAAGAAATAGCTGAGCAGGTGACTAGAGCTTGTCAAGTCTGCCGATTAGGTAATACTTACCCATCCGAGCTTCCTGCAGGGAAGCACTTACGAGGAACCAGACCAGGACAATTCTGGGAAGTGGACTTTACTGAAATTAAGCCAGCAAGGTATGGACTTAAATATCTCCTAGTCTTTGTAGATACTTGTTTCAGGATGGGTCGAAGCCTTCCCCATGAATAAAGAAACGGCTCAGATGGTGGTCAAAAAGATGCTAGAAGACATTTTCCAAAGTTCAGCCTGCCTAACGTAATAGGGTCTGACAACAGACCAGGATTCATGGCCCAGGTAAGTCAGGGATTCGCCAGGACCCTGGGGATTAATTGGAAGTTACATTGTGCTTATAGACCCCAGAGCATAGAACAGGTAGAAAGGATGAATAGAACCATCAAAGAGACCTTAACGAAATTAAGCCTGGAGACCGGCATAAAAAATTGGACTATGCTCCTACCTCATGCACTGTTTCATGCAAGAAGTACACCCTCTGCCTCTTTGTGTAACCTCACCCCTTATGAAATTTTCTGTGGTGCCCCTCCTCCAGTAAGGGACCTAACACCAACTCTGAGACTTAATGATTCCTTTCACACCCCCTTGCTTGACAGACTTAAAGCCCTTGAACAAACCCAGCACCCAGCGATACCTGTGGAAACAGTTGGCCATTGCTTATCAGCCTGGAGACAAGGGAACACCACATGGATATCAAGTGGGAGACTTTGTCTATGTGAGCCGGCATCAGGTGTCATCCCTGGAACCCTGCTGGAAAGGACCATACCAGGTGCTTCTTATAACACCTACAGTGGTGAAAGTGGATGGGATCACTTCCTGGATACATGCCTCACATCTCAAGCCTGCACCCTATCCAGACTCTGGCTGGAAACTGGAACAGACTGGTAACCCTCTCAAGTTGCATGTCTGTCGTGTGGAAGGGCTATGTATTCTTCCCCTGACCACCAGCAGTCCTAATCCCCATCAGCCTGTTCAGCAACAATGGCAAGTTATAAATCCTACTGGAAAGTATTGTGGTCTATTTCACATAGAGCCCCCTTATGGACTTGGTGGCCATCTCTCCACCTGGACATTTGTCAGCTTGCCATAGGCCTCTCTGATGGGATCTCCCTGACATAGAGGACCCCACTTAGATCCCACTCAAACCCAAAACCAGGGCAACATAGACCACCTTACCCCATGAATTATCGATGTCATCTTTACAAGCTCAGGTGTAAACTAGCCAGTCTTGATTTTTATGTGTGCCCAGCTGATTTCCAAAGTTGCAAACAGGCCCATACCTGTGGAGGACCCAGTGACTTTTATTGTAGATCTTGGGGTTGTGAACAAACGGAGCTGCATGGTGGAACTCAAACTCCCCAGACAGTATGATTCAGGTAGGACCAAATGACACCTGGATTGATCCCAAGAAATGTGCCGCTAGCCAAGTTGTGTCAAAAAGTCGCTGTGGAAAGAATAGTCTATGTTACGCCCTCAATATAACTTTCACTTCCAAAGGAAGGGGCTACCTCAGAACAACATGGCCTAAGGGAAATACTTGGGGAATGCGATTCTATATTTATGGTCCTGGTTATGACTTTGGTCTCTGGTTCACCATCCGGCTTAAAAAGATAGAAAATCCCACATCAATAGCGCTCAATCCCCTCAGGCCAGTAATTAAGCCTCCTAAATCTCACATGCCTAGATCTACCAGGACCCCTCTACCATCTCATACTTCCTGGTTTCTGTCTTTGCCTACTTCCCCCGTCCAGAATACAGCTGACTCCCCCCCCCCCAGGAACTAATTAAAGAAACCTTTATGGAACTGAACTCCACAGTCAGAATTCCTTGCATTTCAGCCCAGGTATTGGACAGCTCTGTAAATTATTGTGTAATGGTGCAGATACTCCCAGGGCGCTCTATGATGATGCAGAATCATTTGAAGGTCTACTAGCGGGACAAACAACCTGATTTTGCCGGGAGCCAGTGTCCCTTACTCTAGCCATCCTATTGGGGATAGGAGCTGCTGCAGGAGTGGGTACGGAAACAGCTGTTATGATCTGTGGGTCACAACAAATGGCCCGATTAGAAACAGCAATAGATCAAGACTTGAAGGCGTTAGAGACATCCATCACAGTTTTGCAGGAGTTCTTAACCTCTCTCTCTGAAGTTGTTTTACAGAACAGGCGAGGATTAGACCTCCTCTTGATGAGGGAGAAGGGCCTCTGTGCTTTACTGAGAGAAGAATGTTGTTTTTATGCTGACCATAATGGAGTTGTAAAATAATCCATGAGTAAATTGATCAAATGCCTTGAAAAGCGCCAGAGAGAAAGGAAGATTCAACAAGGGTGGTTTGAGTCATGGTTTACCCAGTCCCCCTGTTTAACTACACTTCTATCAGACTTAGCTGGACCCCTGATCATCTTTACGGTCTTGCTAACTATGGGACCTTGTTTGCTAAACCGCATAGTTTCCTTTCTCCAGGTTCAGATTGGCCAGAAAAAAAACTCATGGTAATCAGACAGAAATACGCTCCACTGGCAGAAATAAAATGTGAGAAACCGCAATAATTATGATTCATTACTTTTAAGATTAAAAGTAGTCAGAAAAAGGAGTGGAAAATGAAAGAATAAAAGAAATTGATATTGAAACTTAAAGAACCAGGTTTTGTAAAGTTTCCAAGCTGCACTCAGAACCTGAAATTCCTGTGGCAGTTAAGACAATTCCCGGAACTGCCCATTAGATGTGTGTTGAAATCTTCCCTGACCACCTAGTTACAAAACAACCCCTTTCCAGAAACCGTGCAGCTCAGCACGTATACATCTCAGGGCTTCAACCAATCAGTTTAAATGTATACCCTTTCTCAGGGCTGACCAATCACCCGCTGCCTGACCTGTTCCCACCAATGAATGTGCTAATCATGTTTTTGAGTTGTTATTTGAAGAACAGGGAAATTGTTGGTCTTACAATACGGAAATTTAGGCGATCTTCCACCTTCTGAGAACCTCAAAGTTCCATGCAGAAATCATCCCTGAAGAAGATGTAGGCACCTATGAAGGATGTGAGAGAGCAAAAGTCAACTTCCATGTCAAACAACCTGGTCAGGATGAAGGGATGTGTCTGAATCAGCCTCTTTATTCTTAATGTAGATTAAATGGACCAAACCAGGCCTGTGCGGAGAGCTGTTCCCGGGTGCCTGTGGTTGATATACCATTCTAACTTGTGTAAGAGTCACAGGAAGTAGGGACAGACTCCATCTCATGGGACCCTTGGAAGCAACTGTTAGGACAAAGTGTTTGCCAAGGCAGTGACCTCATTCAGTTCCTGAAGAAAGTGACCTACCACACTTCCTTGGTGATGGAACTCTCTGAACTAGGGATCCAGGAACCCAGGCACCCAGAGCAGTCCCAGTCCCAGTCCCAGTGGTCTCAATTGTTTGGATTTACCAAGGACAGAGTCAGTCTTTCGTGGTACCTACTTACGTGATGATTTCCAAATGTCAGGAGAGGTCTGAATAGGGGCCATTTCTGAGAAAGCAGGTAGTGGCTCAACCATGGCTCCTGACAACTTCAAAGAGTTGTCAAAGAAGACCAGATCTGAAACAGAACAGGCCATTTCGGGGAACATAGTATGGCCCACCAGTGAGAGGACACTGAGGATAGTCACAGACATACTTGGGGGAAAGAGGTGCCGTTGTGAGTGTCCCTGTGAGTTTGTGGTTTAGTCTCATGTTCTGAGAATAAGGCGGTTTGTTTGTTTGGAGTGGAATGTTTCTAGAAATTTGTTTGACAACATGAGTGTTTCTATGTCTGTGTATCCCACTGTATCCATGGTTGTAGACATTTGAAAAGCGAACGCATCAATGGTTGTGTCCAGTCTAGTAGAAAGCTTCCCAGCATTCATCCTGCCCAATTTAAGAATGGAGAGTGGCTTGCCTTATGGATGGGCAACACCTACTATCTTCTTAAGTTCCTCTTTTCTTCCTGAATACTGGCCACTCTCCATAATAGCCTCATGGTTTTGTTTCCAAGATATATACCACCTCCAAGCTCTGTGACATGGTCATGTACTTGATAGCTGAAGGGAATGGGAGCATCTCAGAAAACTCAGAATTCTGTGTGACCAGTAAAGTCTCAGTGGAGAAACACGGCTTTGGGCCTTTTGCTTACCTATTGTTCTGATGTCCTGAATGTCAGGAAGGTCTTTGCCTCAGGCCACCCCTTTGTGAAGCCTGAAGAAAACAGTTTTCAAATGGAAATGAATGGGCATCACCTGTGGCTCTTTGCTTAACTGCTTTGGAAAGGGATGTGGCTGAATCAGCCTCTTGGTCCTGTGTGAGGCAGTGGCTTACATTGTCAGTACCTGATGGATCTAAAGAAAGTTTCCAAGTGTGCATTCAAAACCAAAATGGCCAAAAGAGCAGTCATGTGGATGAAGTCTTTCGCCATCCTTTGTAACCTTCCTGACCTCCATCAAGTGAAAATAGGGATCCTTTGGGTCAAATGAGTTCTTCAAAGCCCTGCAGAGGCTAGCTGATAGGTGCTTGGTTTTTCTCATGACACCAATTCTCTTAAAGAATCTATACCCGACAGTCAGTAGGCCTCAAATTGGAGAAGTGGAGCAGTTAAAGAGCAGGCCTAATTTATCACTCTTTGTTCAAAGGAAGGGTGTCCAGGCCACCCTGACTTTAGGCAAATTAGGTGCAAGTGTGCTTATTTTGCACAGTGTCTTGGGCTACGCCCCTCATGGAAACCTCCAGCCAGAGGTTATGATGAGTGTATATGTGGAAGAAGATGAGGGCCATGTGGGAGTGTTTTGGTTTTAATTGTGGTCAGTTGTCTGGTGGTTGGAAAAGATGCCTGGGTCAACCTGGGCTTGAACTCTGGTGTGATTCCCCTTAGAGACTGAGTAATGGAACTGACCTCAGAGAAGTATTGCCATGAATTGTGTTGGGATTTTAGGTGGCCATGAATGAAGTCACCCTTGGAAACTGAGATCTAAGAAAAGGGTGGCTTTCCAAAGAGCAATGTAAAACTCAGCCTGGTTATCACATGATTTTATTCTGAAATATTTGGCAGCCATAGTTGAGGGTCAAAACATACATGGACCTCACATTGGAGACCTCAATGGGCCTGGCTTCATGTGTCCTTTTGCCCCCTCTTTGGGAAGTCTTGCCTCTGAAAGTTCACCAGAGCTTTCCTTGAAATGTGCTTCCTCAAAATTTAATGGTTCCTGAATGCATTAAAACCCACAGTTTCTCCAACTTCATCCTTGAAAAATGGCTGGATAAATACCATGAAATTTTTGAAATTCCAATGACCAGGTGGCCCTGGAGAATCTTTGGATGTCCTTTTGCTGATCATGAGTATATCAGAGAATTCCTTGATTTACTGGGTTTCATGAAAATGGTGTAGAACAGAGATACCTGTATGTTGGAGCCTGCTGTGGAGTGGGCCCAGAGCTGTGGTGTGCAGGTGTGTGATAAAACATTTCTGGTCGGGTCATGTGGATCTGCCATTGACTTCCAAATGGCTTGTGGCTGACATGGTGCAGACAGGAATCACGTATATGTCTGAAACCTCTCCATAAAAGGCATCTTGTTATATGGAGATGTTTATGGGCAATGTTCAGAATCAGGTTGCTATGATCAAGGGGGCAAGCTATGTGGGATATAAGCCTGGTTGGTGCATTCTCCTACAGACCCTGACCCACCACACGTGACAGGAGTCCCTCCAGCACTGTGTCCCAGTTGAAATCCTTGTATTTTGTGAAGAAAACACCAAACTCCCAGTGCAGCAGCAAGAAACACCATGAAAAGTGGAGGATGACCAAATGGCTTCACAGTCCACATGGAGAGACACTTGGCTTTCAGTGGCCACAGTTTACCTACAATAGAGAAGTGGGCACTGCTGCCTCATGTTCTTTGGAAAAGAAGAAACAATGTCCTCCAGGTCACATAGATGCAGACCCTGCTTTGATGCTCTCATTAGAATGGAAGCTAAAGCTCCTGTCAACAACATATATGTCAAGTGCCCAACCTCAGAGGCAGTTTCTCAAGTAGTCTTTAGGCTGGCAGAGTTCCATGTTTGTGGAGTGTTTACCTTTTAGACCAGGACGCAAGAAAAGACCACTGACTCCAATTAAAATCAAATTAAAGCAAACTTATTATTTCCACCGCCCGGGCTGCCTCTCCCTCCCAAAACCGCGGGAACAAGAGAGCAACCCCACCTTTTCTACAGCCCGGCTTTATAGCCCAGAATGTTATACAAAAGAGTGGTTACAGATAACAGAACTCTGACAAGCATCACACTAATGATAGATTACAATTTTTTTTTTCTGGCCCCAACATCAGAATTTATGAGGACCATTAGAGCCTCAGAGAGTGTCATCTGGCCAGGGAAGGCCAGTATTTATGAGGTGTCAATAAAGTTTCAGAGAGGGCTGTTATCTGGTCAGAGAGCCAGGCATGGGTGAGTTCAAGGCACAGGCAGGCATTCCAAGCAGGTTCAGAATTTGCTGTAATTTATAGTTAAGCCAAAATTATCTTTACATGGCTTTGTGGCAAGATGGATCCCAATTTTAATCAAAGATCAGGTTGGATCTATCATTCCCTCATTTTCTAATATGTCCCTTTCAAATCTTTGTTAGGGTAGGGGAAGAGCATTGAGGGAAATTTAATCCCTCAGGTAACAGTCTCCCTATTTTTTGAACTCACCCAAAACCGGTCTCCCTGATTTTACCTGACTTAATTAATTACTTATATTGGTAGTCTATTTAATTTTGGCTCTATTGTTGTCAGAAGAGAGGCGTCACTCATTTTGGCTTTTTCTGAGCTAAGAAAGGGTGACGTGATGGGGCACGGACTGAGAGACATGAGTTGCCTTTTAGAAGTCAGTTCGGTTTGAAGTCTGTTTGGGGAAGTACAGGTTGTAACGTCATCTGGTGAGGGGTTCTTCTATGAGAGAAACAAAATACATGAGTACTGAATAAATGTTGCAGCAGCTGGAACATGTCACTGTATAGAAGTTCCCTCACCAGTCTTAAATATTCCCAGTTATCAGGACTGTCAACTTAATATTTAACATTTAGGGTTACAGTTGTCCCTCCCCATAAGATACAGTTTAATAATTTAATATCATCTGATCTTGCAAAATCCTTTTACTAGTATGACCTCTGTGTCTAATAGAGAAACCCTTAATTCTGTTACTCAAGGCTGGATAATTGTACTAGCAAACACCAAGGTTACCTGTGTAGGTTAGGAATATCTGTCGGCCTTAAACTAAAAACTTCTGCCTCTGGCAGCTCCTCTTGATAGTCTCTTTTTATAGTTATCAGGCATTCCTGTCTGAGAACCCTTCTTTGTAGCCTCCAGTCTTATTTATTTTGGGAGGCTAACATAAAGTGTATACCTTAAAATATTATTATTACTATTATTATTTAAAATGCCCAGGAATGGCTGTACTTTGGTTTTAACTGTCTTTGATAAATGTTTAAGATGAAGCAGTCAAACTGACTTTTGTTTCTATCTGTTGTGAACAGTCAGCTGATCTTTTATGGGAGTCATTCCTGGGGAAACTTGAGAGCAGCTTCTCAGTTCTGCTAGTGACATTTTCGCTAGGTGTGTCCAGGTCTTGCTTGACCATGTGGCTTCCCTCGGAAGCATCAGGGATGTTTCCCTTCTCTGATGAATTTCTTCTTCATAGAAAATGCACTTATTGGCTTTCTGTTCTCCAGTGGTCTTATTAATCTCCTTAATCAGGAGGTTATGTGGCTCAGAGTTGCAAAGCTCTTTAGAGAAGTCCCTTGTTCCTTGGATACAGACTGACTAAGAGGGCAAGAGCCAAATATTGGTTTTCTTCGCCCTTTTCATTTAACTTTAATTTTAAATCCTAATCTTAAACACCCAGCAAATAAATTTTAGCAGCCTTATATTAAGAGCACTAGGCTTTAATGTCTATAATTTAAAATTATTTATCTTTTTATGAATTGGGATCTGTATTTTTCTGTCTGTCTTGTAGGTGATGACTTATTATCTTAAATTAACCCATGTTGTGTTCTTAAAGCAACACTTCTGTAAAACACCAACAGGGAATCATTAGATCGCTTATAAGGAAATTAAAAAAAATAAAATTAACAAGAGTAATATACTTAGTTCGTGTAATAGCTACCATGAATTTTTTGGTTGAGTTATACATTATATACCCTGTTTGAGATCCTAGTAATCTTGACAGAAAAAAAAAACAACTTTTGAACATAACTTTAAATGAAATAACATCTGACCTACTACTTTTATTCTCACATGTAGTAAGTTGGGACACAGAACCTTATCTTAAGTAAGGCAGGGCTCTTTATAAATCTTAAGTGTTTTAGTTCCAAAAATGATCTTTGTTTTTTAAATATCATTTTACAAAGTTTACATTAATTGTTTGAGGTTACATGAACATTAGCTAACACCATATGATATAACATTTAAAACATGAATTAAAGAAAGGCTGAAAGTTTGAACCTTTACATAGATTGGGCTCTCATTAACATAAAAATACATTTAAATTGTTCCACAATCTAAAAAGTAACATAAAAGTTTACATATCTTATTGATAACAGGTAAATAAATCCCCAGTATATATATTTTTTTACCATATAACTTCAGAGCACCAGCTTGATATAATGCTCTTTTAAATTTTCTACCTTAAAGAATTGTATTCCTGGAAGATATGAGCACATTAATAGCATCACAATTGCACTGATGTTTCTACATTAACCAAGTTTAGCTTTTAAACAAAATGGCTGTGCAGTGCTCTAAAATAACAGATCTTATTTAATCAGTAATTTAATTTTTATGGTTGCTTGCTCTAGAAAAATAAAACTTAATAAACAAAATGTTATGGGTAAACTTATGTTTTAAGAAATTTTTGTCTCTTCAACACATGACTGATTTTTACAATCTTATACATACTTTAGAACAAACTTATACAGACCTTTGTATATCAATCATATATCAAACAAAAGTACTCATGAATGAGTAATCCCATATCAAATTTACTTTACTTATTTATCAAAATATTATACAAAAGAATTGAACAGTGTTGACCATTTTTTTTGTTGAAGGAAAAGTCCTAGAACCAAGGCATATTACACCTTTTTTCGACATTAATATTTTATTAGATTTTTGTACACCTAGAAAAACTTGTAAGCTTAAATTTAAAGACATTTATTTTTATCCAATTTAAAGTGAACCATTTAAATCACATGAATTAAAAATCTTTGGATCCACTTTTTAAAGTTTGTTTTTGTGAGTGCTCCTTTTTTTAAGAGCGCTCCTTATATATGTTAATTTGTATATAATATATATGATATAGGGACATATGTATATATAGACATACAACACATAACAAAAGGGTGCACACATAATAATAGTAAAGGCCTTGTAGCTTTTCGCAGGTGAAATCTCCATTGCAATGTTTCAAAAACTCCATTGTTTGTGAAAGATAGGACTGATCAGAAAAATATTAACCTAGGTCTGTAGGAGCAAAATCATGAGCTCAAAAAGAAAATACAGAATCTAAGGAAAAAAATAAGAGTCCTAGAAAAAATGACTGGGCAGTTATTAGTAAATACCATACATTGTAATTTTTTCTCCCCCCACCCTTAGGCCTCTGATCAGTCTCCTACTGAGCTTGCAGGCTTCTTTCATTTGCATTTCAACATTAGTCCTGGCTGAGGTCTAAAAGGAGCAGGGAAAAACTGATGTTCTGAGCAGACACCTCAGGCCTAAGGCATTTTAACCATAATTTTCAGGTTTGGATGTTGAAAATTATGATACAATTTTAAGATACAATTCACAAAATTTTATATCTTTACATCTTGTTTTGTCAACAGATACCATACTATGATTTACTACCCTTGTCCAAATTAATGCACTGGTACACACTGTGACATTTTCCCAGTCTACCCAATTCAAAACTGGTGAAAAATAAGACCGAATGTTTGGGAAGTTACTTGCCAACTTGGAAGTAGAGTTCTTTAGTATTCCATCCTGAGTATTTAAGTTCTCTGGTATGAATTATCTGAAATCATAAACTAAACAATTATCTAAACCCGACTTTTAACTGCAAGATTGTGCAATGCTTCAAACACCCATTCAGATACCAGATTGTTATAATAAAACGTCATCATTTAGACACACATTGAGCTAAGATCATTCCTGAGAAACAATTTATAATATCAACACATTATTGCACATGTCTTAAAGGGCCAGAAACAAAGACACAAGAAAGATAGAAAGGAGTTCCAGACTATGGCTGACAGACAGAAGCCTTTAAAACAGAGCAGATAAGAGAAAAATCTCCTACACCTGTAGCACGATAGATGTCTCCACAAGGGGATCAGATGTTTTCACAGAGGGGCAACCTCAAATGTAATATCAAGGATCTCCATGGTGACTTTACTGCATTTAGTGTCCCCTTTTTCTTTTTCTCTTTTTTTTTTAATAAGACAGAGGTAGCATAATCCTTACAGTGCAGGGAAGGAAGGAGGGAATTCCCTGAAGTAACAGGGCTTTGGCAACTGCTGGGAGTCCCTCAGTCCCTCCTTTTACTTACAGGATTACCTCCTCTGGTTCGGTTCCACCCCAAGCACGCTCCATCTCCTTACATTTCAGTAGTCAGCTCTCAAAAAGTCCCGGGGTCGGGGGGAGGGTATCAAAATTTGTAAGTTAAATTTTGGTTCCTGACGTTGAAGCCAATTAATACCAATTTAATAATGAGGACAGGGTTTGAGAAAAAGAAAAAGGGAGGTTTACTGCTTTGCTTACAAAGGAGAAACACAGGGGACTCTGCCCAAAAGTTGTGACTCTCTTGATCTGGAGGGACAAGTTTCACTTTTTAACCTAAGAGATACTCAGTTCTTAGGTCACCAGCAGGCATTGCCCTCTGTAGTGGGTGTGCTTCAGGCAGCCAGCTAGGGGCTTCTCTCATCCTGCTTAACAAAGGGGGGGTAAAGTTCATCATAGTTTCTTAAAACACAGTCCAAAGGGGTGTCAGGCTTACTTGCTTTATTACCCATTTTCACGTCCAATATCCTTAAGTTCTTACCACAGAAATCACACAACAAAACGCACAAAAACAAACAAACCAAAAACATACAGAACACAGAAAAAAACACAAAGAAACAGAAAAACGGTGAAGAAACAGAAAAACAGAGGAGCAATGCAACGTCTTGCTAAAGCTCCGGGGAAGGAGCTCCTGTGTGCCCGTTGGCACCTCTGTACCTTTTCAGAAGAATTTCCTACAGAACAGAACAGAGGACAGAATGATTCTTATTACTGTCCCGGACAGGAGTATATGTGACCCTTCCCAGGCCACCTCTCTGTCATCAAAAGAGATCTTGCTTAACCAGATATCAGTTGTTATAAAGGCACCACTTACCTATGGAGGCCTCCTTCACCAGGTGCTTACTAATAGTTTTAGTGCGATGGTTCACTGCAGTGCTCCCCGGACTGAAGGCTCACTCCAAGGCCTTGGAACTTGGCTCTCCAGCCCGGAGCCCTGGAGGAAAGGCCAGCTTCAGAATTTCCAGCAGTCTGGTCTTGTGATCTGGTCGGGTCATCTCACTGGGGAACTCCAAAATGTTAGACCAGGACGCGAGAAAAGACCACTGAGTCCAATTAAAATCAAATTAAGGCAAGCTTATTATTTCAACCGGGTGGGCTGCCTCTTCCTCTTAAAACAGCGGGAACAAGTCAGCATCCCCACCTTTCCTACAGGCCAGCTTTATAGCCCAGAAAGTTACACAAAAGGGGAGTTAGAGAAAACAGAACTTTTACAAGCATCACAGTAATTGTAGTATACATTTTTTTTTTGCTGGCCCCAGCATCAGAAATTATGAGGACCATTAGAGCCTCAGAGAGGGTCGTTGTCTGGCCAGGGAAGGCCAATATTTATGAGGTGTCACTAAAGTTTCAGAGAGGGGTGCAATCTGGTCGGAAAGCCAGACATGGGTGAGTTCAAGGCATGGGCAGGAATTCCAAGTAGGTTCAGAATTTGCAGTAATTTATAGTAAAGAAAAAATTATTTTTTCATGGCATTGTGGCAAGATGACTCCCAATTTTAATGAAAGATCAGGTTGGGAGATCAACACTGTCCTTTACTTTTGGAAACTCCTCTACCACATCCAAGTTTGTGAACTCCTGAGCATTTTCTATTCCAGATATATATTCACAGAACTTTTAACTCTACTCTTCTAATTGTGTCTTACTTGGGGCGAAGGTAATGTCAAGGCATTGTTCTGGATGAGAGTGGGAAGATTATTGTATACCACATATTTGCATACTCATTGGATTCATTTTCCAATTTTCCATTCAAAATACTATATCTCTGACAATAACCCATACCCTAATAGACTCTAACTACTAATACTAATATGATGGAGAAAAATAACCGAAACAGAATTGAAATACAAGCAGTTCAGAGAAGGCATGGTGTATATTGGACTTGCCTTTTGCAAGATAAATGATAGGTGTTATAAATCTAGCCAATTTTTAATTGAAATAGTTCTCCATGTGTTTTTAAAGTTAAAAATATGTGTATTCCTGTCTCCCTTTCTCTGTAGCCTATTCAGCACATGTATTTTTATATGCACAGAAAGAATCTTACCTGATACACGTACATTTTTGTGAGGTGCCTGACTTGGCAGTTATAAATTGTGAGAAGATATCACTCCTCCTAAAAGCTGTTGGAACTGAAATTTCAAGCTATAGGTGAGCTTCCTAGTAGAACAACATTATACATAAATCCATGTTCAGTAAAATGAATGTTTTTGGATCTGTGGATGATTTATATTTCTTGGTGAATTTCGTTTGGCATATATATTGCTATGTTTATTTTCTGTGGTTGTTTGTGTGTGTGTGTGTGTGTGTGTTTGTGTATATATATACACTCTCCAGATTTTTCAAAATATGAAATATATGTGTATTATATACACTCCTTAAATTCATTCATGTTCATGTATGTGGATTAATAATCAACTTTTCACAAGATTATTCTCAGAAATATTGATCCATCTGAAATATATATTTGTTTCCTATTACTGAAAACTAACTTCAGTGAAAGGTGCATACAAATCCTAATATTTCTACAGTTACTGACCCAGTTTAATATCAATGCAAGTAGATTCCTATGGGACATGATGTGTATTTTGACGTTCATTTTTATTCAACACTGGTACCTTACTATTTCTTCAGTTTATGCACATCATAGGATATATATTTCATTCACTACTTAGCAAATTTATAGGCATTTGTTTCACTTTCAATCACTTTCTTCTCCAGAACACATGTATTTCTCTATGTTTCTTGACTGGTCTTTTAATGAGACTTCTTTCCAAATACATTATTTTCGATTTCCATAATCATTTTGAAACAAATCTCACACACCCTTCATGATAAACCATAACCCTAAGATGACCATTAGATATATCACTGGTTGCAATGAATGATTGTATATCAATATAACAATTCTTATATAATTTCAGATATCTATTTAATCCCTTATTTAAAGTGGATCCAGTTATATTGTTTATTCACAGTATGGTCTATTCATGCATTATCTCTATATTCATAGACACAGGGTACGGCTATTTGTACCCCTATACTAATTTATACGTCTTCAAAATATTGCTCCCAGAAATGGTGGAAGAAATACTCATGTCACCAGATCTACATATACATATTATCACAGAAATATTCTGGACACAAAAAGCAAAGGTCACATGTACAATTGTATCAAAGCCTTAATGGAAAGTGAACATGGATTACTAAAAACATCAATGTCCATGTTGCCTAATGTCCTCAAATGTCAATTCTATTTGTGACTACATATTTGTTTCTTCCTAAGATTATAAATTCAAGCTCAAGCCTGTTGAAAATGTCTAATCCTATCACTGACTTTATACTTTGCTTGATTTCCTAATGTCTCTATTGATATCTGCTTTCATACATGTTTTTCCCAGTTCATCATTGCGACTGACTCTTCACATGTGCTGACATTTACCTTCACTCTCTACCCGAAACCCTATTGCTAAAAAACTTTTCATCCAAATCCTATACTCACTTTTCTTTCTAAGCCTACCGACTACCTTCCTAATCCTACAGACTTTTGCTTTTTGACAGGATGTTCTGTTCAACATTCAATCATCCAAGGTACAAGGTCAGATGCCATTTATTATTGATTTATCTGAGACAACTGTGCAGCACATAATTCAAAGCTAAGTATCCCACTCAAGGGCCCAATGTCCTTCTGGGCTTCAAATCTTACCTAAATTTCTGCTTTCATACTTATATTTCACCTATATACTCTTGTAAATATCGCAGGTTGCCAATAACATTATTCATCCTGCAGAATGATTCCTAACCCAAATCGAAGCTATTATTAAACCTAACCATACACTATTCCCTTAATATAACTTACAGAAGAGCAGGGACAGAGTTGGTCTTACAATATAGGAATGTAGGTGATCTTCCACCTGCTGAGAAACTCAAAGATCCATGAAGAAATGATCCTTGGAGAAGATATAGGCAGCTATGTAGGACCTGAGAGAGCAATAGTCATCTTCCATGGCAAACAACCAGGTCAGGATGAACTGATGTGTCTGAATCAGCCTCTCTCTTCTTATTGTAGAGAAGATGGACCAAACAAGGCCTGTGTCGAGAGCAGTTCCCAGGTGCAAATGGTTGATATACAATTCTAACTTCTGAATGTGTCACAGGATGTAGGGGCAGCCTCCATCTCATGGGAACCTTGGAAGCATCTGTTAGAACAAAGTGGTTACCAAGGCAGTGACCTCATTCAGTTCCTGAAGGAAGTGACCTACCTCACTTCCTTGGTGATGCAAATCTCTGAACTTTGGAAACAGAAAGCCAAGCACCCAGAGCCCATCCCAGTCCCAGTCCCAGTGGGCACACTTGTTTGGATTTACGAAGGAGAGAGTCAGTCTTTCTTGGTAAATGCTGATCTGTGGATGGCTAAATGCCAGGAAAGCTCTAAAGAGGGGCCTTCCTGAGAAAGCAGGTAGTGACTCACTGATGGCTCCTGACAACTTTACAGAGTTGGTAATGGAGACCAGATCTGAGACAGGACAGGTCATTTCATGGGAACATAGTATGACCAATCAGTCTGAGGACACTCTGGATAGTCACAGACCTACTTGGGTAAAGAAGGTGCCTTTGTGGGTGTGGATGTGAGTTTGTGGTTTTGTCACATGTTATGAGAATAGGTAGGAAAGACAGTTTCTTTGGTTTGGAGGGGACTGTTTTCAATAAGTCATTTGACATGGTGAGTGTTTCTTTGTCTGTGAATCCCACTGTATTTGTGGTTGTAGACATTTGAAAAGCTAATGCATCAATGGTTGTGTCCTGTCTAGTAGAAAGCTTCCCAGCATTCATCCTGCCCAATTTAAGAATGGAGAGTGGCTTGCCTTATGTATGGGCAACACCTAATATCTTCCTAAGTTCCTGTTTCTTCGTGAATTCTGGCCACTTTCCGGAATAAGCTCATGGTTTTATGTCCAAGATATGTACCACCACAAGGCTCTGTGACATGGCCATGTACTGGATAGCTGAAGGGAATGGGAGCATCTCAGAATACTCAGATATCAGTGTGACCAGGAAAGTCTCAGTGGAGAAACCCTGCTTTGGGCCATTTGTTTACTTATGTTTCTATTACCCTGAATTTCAGGAAGGTCTTTGCCTCAGGATATCCCTTTGTGAAGCCTGAAGAAAACTGTTTTTATATGGAAATGAATGGGCATCACCTGTGGCTCTTTGCTTAATTGCTTTGGAATGGGATGTGCTTGAATTAGCCTATTGTCCTTGTGTGAGGTTGTGGCTTAGATTCTGAGCACCTGATGGATCTAAATAAAGATCCCATGTGCTTCTAAAATCAAAATGGCCAAAAGAGCAGTCATTGTGGATGAATTTTTTTGCCTTCTTAGGTTAGGTACCTGACCTCCATCAAGTGAGAATAGGGATCCTTTGGGTCAAATGCGTTCTTCAAATCCCTGCAGAGGCTATCTCATATATGCTTGGGTTTTCTCATGACTCCAAATCACATAAAGAATCTATACCTGACAGCAAGTAGGCTTCAAATTGGAGAAGCGGAACACTTTAACAGCAGGAATATTTGATCACTCCTGGTTCACAGGAAGAGTGTCCAGGCCACCATGATTTTAGGCAAATGAGGGGCAGGTGAGCTGATTTTGGACACATTCTTGGCCTCACCTCTCATAGAAACCTCCAGCCAGAGGGTATGATGAGTGTCTATATGGAAGAAGATGAGTGTCATATGGCAGTATTTTGGATTTAAGCTTAGAAGAGAGAGAACTCAAATTACTGACATATGGGATGAAAAAGGCAATATCACAACAGATGCTACAGAAATACAGAAGACAATTAGAAATTATTTTGAGAACCTATATTCCAATAAAATAGAAAATAGTGAAGACATCGGTAAATTTCTTAAGTCATATGATTTGCACAGACTGAGTCAGGAGGATACACACAATTTAAACAGACCAATATCCATGGATGAAATAGAAGAAGCAATCAAAAGACTACCAACCAAGAAAAGCCCAGGTTCGGATGGGTATACAGCAAAGTTTTAAAAAACCCTTAAAGAAGAATTAATACCAATATTTTTCAAGATATTTCAGGAAATAGAAAAAGAGGGAGCTCTGCCAAATTCATTCTATGAGGCCAACATCACTCTGATTCCAAAACCAGACAAAGACACCTCAAAGAAAGAAAACTACAGACCAATATCTCTGATGAACCTAGATGCAAAAAACCTCAATTAAATTCTGGCGAATCGGATACAAAGGCACATCAAAAAAATTGTGCACCATGATAAGGTAGGATTCATCCCTGGCATGCAAGGACGGTTCAATATATGGAAATCAATAAATGTTATTCACAACATCAATGGACTTAAAGATAAGAACCATATGATCTTCTCGATAGATGCAGAAAAATCATTCAACAAAGTAGAGCATCCCTTTATGTTCAAAACATTAGAAAAACTAGGGATAACAGGAACTTACCTCGACATTGTAAAAGCTATCTATGCTAAGCCTCAGGCTAGCATCATTCTGAATGGAGAAAAATTAAAGGCATTCCCTCTAAAATATGGAACAAGACAGGGATGTCCTCTATCACCACTTCTATTCAATATAGTTCTCGAAACTCTGGCCACAGTAATTAGACAGATGAAAGAAATTAAAGGCATAAAAATAGAAAAAAAGAACTTAAATTATCGCTATTTGCGGATGACATGATTCTATATATAGAAAACCCAAAAGGTTCTACAAAAAAACTACTAGAACTAATAAATGAATTCAGCAATGTGACAGGATATAAAATCAACATGCATAAATCAAAGGCATTTCTGTATATCAGCGACAAAACTTCCGAAACAGAAATGAGGAAAAACACTTCATTCACAATATCCTCAAAAAAAAAAAAATCTTGGGAATCAACCTAACAAAAGAGGTGAAAGATTTATACAATGCAAACTACAGAACCCTAAAAAGAGAAGTAGAATAAGATCTTAGAAGATGGAAAATATACCCTGTTTATGCATAGGCAGAACTAACATCATCAAAATGGTGATATTACCAAAAGTTCTCTATAGGTTTAACACAATGCCAAACAAAATCCCAATGGCATTTCTTGTAGAAATAGAGAAAGCAATCATGAAACTCATATGGAAAAATAAAAGACCCAGAATAGCAAAAGCAATTCTAAGCAGGGAGTGTGAATCAGGCGGTATAGCGATACCAGATTTCAAACTATATTACAGAGCAATAGTAACAAAAACAGCATGGTACTGGTACCAAAACAGGAAGGTGGACCAATGGTACAGAATGGAGGACACAGAGACTTATCCGAAAAGCTACAACTGTCTTATATTTGATAAAGGAGCTAAAAGCATGCAATGGAGGAAGGATAGCATCTTCAACAAATCGTGCTGGGAAAACTGAAAATCCATATGTAACAAAATGAAACTGAATCCCTTTCTCTCGCCATGCACAAAAGTTATATCAAAATGGATCAAAGAGCTTGATATCAAATCAGAGACATGGCGTCTGATAGAAGAAAAATTGGCTACAATCTACATACTGTGGTGTCGGGCTCCAAATTCCTCAATAGGACCCCCATAGCACAAGAGTTAATAACTAGAATCAACAAATGGGACTTACTCAAACTAAAAAGGATTTTCTCAGCAAAAGAAACAATAAGAGAGGTAAATAGGGAGCCTACATCCTGGGAACAAATCTTTATTCCTCACACTTCAGATAGAGCCCTAATATCCAGAGTATACAAAGAACTCAAAAAATTAGACAATAAGATATCAAATAACACAATCAACAAGTGGGCCAATGACCTTAACAGACACTTCTCAGAGAAGGACATACAATCAATCAACAAGTACATGAAAAAATGCTCACCATCTCCAGCAGTAAGAGAAATGCAAATCAAAACCACCCTAAGATACCATCTCACTCCAGTAAGATTGGCAGCCATTATGAAGCAAAACAACCACAAGTGCTGGTGAGGATGTGGAGAAAGAGGTACACTTGTACATTGCTGGTGGGACTGCAAATTGGTGTAGTCTATTTGGAAAGCAGTATGGAGATTTCTTGGGAAGCTGGGAATGGAACCACCATTTGACCCTCGTATTCCCCTTCTCGTTCAATTACCTAAAGACGTAAAAAGAGCATGCTACAGGGAGACTGCTACATCGATGTTCATAGCAGCAAAATTCACAATAGTAAGACTGTGGAACCAACCTAGATGCCCTTCAATAGATGGGATGTGAGGTGGGAGGGAAAGTGAGAGAAAAGGAAAATTGCATGGAATTGGAAGGAGACACTCAGGGTTATACAAAATTACATACAAGAGGAAGTGAGGGGAAAGGGAAAAATAATTCAAGGGGGAGAAATTTATTACAGTAGAGGGATTAGAGAGAGGAAAGGGGATGAGAGGGGAGGGGGGATAGTAGAGGATAGGAAAGGAGAAGAATACAACAAACACTAGTATGGCAATATGTGAATCAATGGATGTGTAACTGATGTGATTCTGCAATCTGTATATGGGGTAAAAATTGGAGTTCATAACCCACTTGAATCAAAGTGTGAAATATGATACATCAAGAACAATGTTATGTTTTGAACAATCATAAATAAGAATTAAAAAAAAGAAAACTAACTTCGGTGAATGATGCACGCGAATCCTAATATTTCTACAGTAACTGACCCAGTTTAACATCAATGCAAGTAGATTCCAATGGGACATGATGTATATTTTGACGTTCATTTTTATTCAACACTGGTACATTACTATTTCATCAGTTTATGCACATTATAGGATATATATTTCATCCACAATTTAGCAAATTTATATGCATTTGTTTCACTTTCAATCACTTCCTGCTTCAGAATACATGTATTCCTCCATATTTCATGACTGGTCTTTTCATGAGACTTCTTACCAAACACAATATTTTCCATTTCCATAATCACTTTTAAAGCAAAACTCACACACACTTCATGATAAACAATATCCCTAAGATTACCGTTAGATACATAACTGGTTGGAATGACTGATTTTATGTCAATTTATGATTTCTTATATGATTTCAGATATCAATTCAATCTATTATTTAAAGTGAAACCAGTTATATTATTTATTCACAGTATGTTCTATTCATGAATTATCTCTATATTCATAGATATAGGGTACACCACTTTGTTCCCCCACTACTACTTTATATGTCTTCAAATTTTGCTCCCAGAAATAGTGGAAGAAATACTCATGTCACATGATCTACATATACATTTTATCACAATAATTTTGTGGGCACAAAATGCAAAGGTCACACTTATGATTGTACCAAATCCTAAATGGAAAGTGAACATGGATTACTAAAAACATCCATGTCCACATTGCCTAATGTTTTCAAATATCATTCCTATTGGTGACTACATATTTGTTTCTTCCTAAGATTATGTATTCAATCTCAATCCTGTTGAAAATGTCTAATCTTATCACTCACATTATAATTGCCTGATTTTGTAATGTCTCCATTGACATCTTCTTTCCTATATTTTCCCCAGTTCATCATTGTGACTGACTCTTCACATGTGCTGAAATTTACATTCACTCTATAACCGAAACCCTATTGCTAAAGAACATTTGTTCCAAATTTTATACTCACTCTTCTTCCTAAACCTACCGACTGTCTTCACAATCCTACCGACTATCCCAATTTGAGTGGATGTTCTCTTCTACAATCAATCATCCAAGGTCCAAGGTCCTATGCCGTTTATTATTGATTTATCTGAGACAACTGTGCAGAACGTAATTAAAAGCTAAATATCCCAAACAAGGGCCTAATGCCCTTGTGGACTTCAAATCTTACAAAGATTTCTGTTTTCATACTTATATTTCACCTGTATATTCTTGTAATTATGGCAGTTTCCAAATACAATTATTCATCCAGCAGAATGACTACTAACCCATAACGAACATGTTATTAACCCTAACCATACACTGTTCCCTCAATCTAACTTTACAGAAGAGCAGGTACAGAGTTCGTCTTACAATACAGGAATGTAGGGTATCTTCCAACTGCTGAGAACCTTTGAGATTCCATGCAGATTTGATCCCTGGAGAAGATGTAGGCAGCTATGAAGGACCTGAGAGAGCAAAACTCATCTTCCATGGAAAACTACCTTTTCAGGATGAAGGGTTGTGTCTGAATAAGCCTTTCTCTTCTTAATGTAGAGAAGATGGACCAAACCAGGCCTGTGCGGAGAGCTGGTGCGGCCAATTTGGAAAGCAGTATGGAGATTTTGGGGAAAGCTGGGAATGGAACCACAATTTGACCCAGCAATTGCCCTTTTCGGACTATTCCCTGAAGACCTTAAAAGAGTATACTAAAGGGATACTGCCACATCGATGTTCATAGCAGCACAATTCACAATTGCTACACTGTGGAACCAACCCAGTTGCCCTTCAGTAGATGAATGGATAAAAAAAATGTGGCTTTTTTACACCATCGAGTATTATGCAGCACTAAAAAAGGACAAAATCATGAAATTTGCAGGGAAATGGATGGTACTAGAGCAGACTATGCATAGTGAAGCTAGCCAACCCCTAAAAAACAAATACCAAATGTCTTCTTTGATATAATGAGAGCAACTAGGAACAGAGCAGGGAGGAAGAGCAGGAAGAAAAGATTAACATTAAACAGTGATATGAGGTTGGAGGGAAAGGGAGAGAAAAGGAAAATTGCATGGTAATAGAGGGTGACCCTCATTGTTACACAAAATTACATATAAGAGGTTGTGAGGGGAATGGGAAAATAAACAAGGAGAGACATGAATTAGAGTAGATTGGGTAGAGAGAGAAGACGGGAGGGGAGAGGAGGGGGGATAATAGAGTATAGGAAAGGTAGCAGAATACAACAGTAACTAATAGGGCATTATGTAAAAATGTGGATGTGTAACCGATGTGATTCTGCAATCTGTATTTGGGGTAAAAATGGGAGTTCATAAGCCACTTGTATCTAATGTATGAAATATAATATGTCAAGAGCTTTGTAATGTTTTGAACAACCAATAAAAGAAAAAAAGTAGCAATATATGACAATCAAAATTCATTACGAAATATATATAATCCACAGATGCAAAAATATTCATTTAACTGAACATGGATTTATGTATAATGTTATTCAACTTGGAAGCTCACCCATAGGTTGAATTTTCAGTTCCAACGGCGTTTAGGAGGAGTGATGTCTTCTCACAATTTGTATCTGCCAATTCAGCCACCTCACAAGTATGTACGTGTGATACCAAATAGGATTCTCTATGTGCATATAAAAATACAAGTGCTGTATAGGCTACAGAGAAAGGGAGACAGGAATTCACATATTTGTTAACTTTAAAAACACATGTAGAGTTATTTCAACAAAATATTGACTAGATTTATAACTACTCCACTATATAATGCGAAAGGCAATTCCAACTACACAACATGCCTCCTCTGAACTGCTTGTATTTTTATTCTGTTTAGGTTATTTTTCACCATCATATTAGGATTATTATTCAGAGACTAGTAGGGTATGGGTTAGTGTCAGGGATTCAGTACTTCAAATGGAAAATTGGAAAATGAATCCAGTGTGTATGTAAATATGTGCTACACAAAAATCTTCCCACTCACATCCAGAACAATGCCTTGTCATTACCTTCGCCCCAGGTAAGACACAATAAGCATAGAAAAGTGTGAAAATCTGTGAATACATATCTGGAATGAAATATGCTCGGGAGTTCACAACCTTGGAGGTGGTAGAGGAGTTTCCAAAAGTAAGGGAGAGGGTAAACACTCCACTAACATCGAGCTCTGCTGGCCTATGACTTCTTGGGAAACTGCCTCTGAGGTTGGGCACTTGAAATATATTTTGTTGTCATGAGCTTTAGCTTCCTTTGTAGTGAGACCATCAAAGCTGGGTCTGCATCTATGTGACCTGGAAAACATAGTTTCTTATACTCCAATGAAAATGAGGCAGCAGTGCTGAATTCTCTCTTTGTAGGCAAACTGTGTCCACTGGAAGCTAAGTGTCTCCTGGTGGGGACTGTGAAGACATTTGCTCATCCTTCACTTTTTGTGGAGTTTCTTGCTGCTGCACTGGGAATATGGTTTTTGCTTCACAAAATACAAGGAGTTCAACTGGGGCAGAGTGCTGGAGGGAGTTCTGTAACGTGAGGTGTGTCTCTTTTATTTGTTGATTTTTCCTTTTTTTTTTTTTTAAGAATGACCTCCAGGTGATTAATTTCTCTCTTAAAACTGCTTTCATTGTGTCCCATAGATTCTTAAATGTTGTGTCTGTGTTTTCGTTTATCTCTACGAATTTTTTTGATTTCCTCTGTTATGTCTTCTGTAACTCATTGATCATTCTGTAACATATTGTTCATTTTCCATGTGATGTAGGATTTTTCCTTCCTTCTTTTATCATTGATTTACAGTTTCATTCCATTATGGTCAAAAAAATGCATGGTATTATCTCCACCTCTTTATATTTACTGAGGGTTGCCCTATGGCATAATATATGCTCTATTTTTGAGAAGGATGCATGTGCTGCTGAAAAAAAGTATATCCACTTGATGATGGTTGGTATATTTTATATATTTCAGTTAAGTCTAGGTTATTGATTGTGACATTGAGTTCTATATTTTCTTTATTCAACTTTTGTTTGGAGGATGTGTCCAATGGTGAGAGAGGTGTGTTGAAGTCACCCATAATTATTGTGTTGTTGTCTATTTGATTCCTGAACTTGAGGAGAATTTGTTTTATGAACATCGCAGCACCATTGTTTGGTGCATAAATATTAATAATTTTTATGTCTTGTTGGTGAATGATTCCTTTTAACGGTATATAATATCCATCCTTATCCCTTTTGAATAACTTAGTCTTGAAGTCAATTTTATTGGATGTGAGGATGGCCACCCCTGATTGCTTACGAGGACCGTGTGCATGGTATATTTTTTCCCAACCTGTCACCTTCTGCCTGTGTATGTCTTTCCCATTCAGATGTGTCTCCTGGAGGCAACATATTGTTGGATTTGTTTTTTTTAATTCAAGTTACCAGCCTACGTCACTTTATTGGAGAGTTTAACCATTAACGTTTCGAGTTACTATTGATATATTGTTTGTACTGCCAGCCATGTTTGATTATTTATCTTTTTTTTTAATTTAGTTTGTTTCTCCATGATTAGCTTTTCCCCCGCCCTCTGTCATTAATGAGGCACTTCCCAATGATAGTTTTGGTTGTTGTTTTTCATTTATTCCTCGTGTAGTGTTTTGCTCAAGACACTTTGCAATGCTGGTTTTCTGGCTGCAAATTCTCTTAGATTTTGTTTATCATGAACTATTTTTATTTTGTTGTCATACCTGTAGCTTAATTTTGCTGGATACAGAATTATTGGTTGGCATCTATTGTCTTTCTGTATTTGAAATACGTTGTTCCACGATCTTCTCACTTTCAGCGTCTGTGATGAAAAATCTGTTGTTAACCTTATTGGTTTACCCCTGAATGTCATCTGCCTCCTTTCTCATGTAGCTTTTAATAATTTCTCTTTGTTCTGTTTATTGGATATCTTCATAACAATGTGTCTTGGCGTTGTTCTACTGTGATTTTGTGTGCTCGGTGTCCTGTATGCTTCTACAATTTGTATATCCCTTTCTTTTTTTATTTCTGGAAAGTTTTCTGTATTTATTTTATTCAGCAGGATACTCATTCCCTTTGTTTGAATCTCTGTACCTTCCTCTATCCAGATGACTAATAAGTTTGTTTTTTTTTTATGTTTTAGCATATCTCTTGGATGTTTTTCTCATGATTTTTGACCAGTTTTTTGGAGTTGGCTAGACTCTTTTCAAGATTATACATTTTGTCTTCATTACCTGACGTTCTGGCTTCTACTTGCTCCACTCTGTTAGTGATATTCTCAATTGAGTTTTTAATTTGGTTTATCACTTCCTTCATTTCTAGAATTAATGTTTGATTTTCTTTATTATCTCTATCTCCTGATAAAGACACTTAACTTCTTCTTTTATCTGTTTATGTAATTCATTTTCAATGTGTTCTTTCACTGTTTGGATTTGCTGTCTCGTATCCTCTTTAAGGTTCCATTCCATCTGTCTAAGGTATTCCTTGAGTTTTTTATATGACAATTTTTCTGATGATTCTATGTCCTCCTGATTATTTAGGCTAACCTTCATTGTTTGTACTCCTTTTCATCCTTGCTTTTTTATGCTGCTCATGTTACTTCTTGTTCTGTTTGCTGAGTTACTGCTAACTCTTATTAATTTATTTGAAGCTTGGGAAGAAAGATAATAGTAGGGATGGGAAGAAGTCACTAATGAGAATAAGAGTAGGCAGGTAGAATTCAAGAAAGGGAGAATAAGAAGAATGTATAGAAATGAAAAGATGAAAGAAAAAAATGGAAAACAAATAAAGAAATGAATTTTTTAATAATAATAATGATAATTAAAAAAATAAAAATAAAATTTAAAATAATAATAATAAAATTAAAAAAATAAAAAATAAAAACATTAAAAAAAGTTAAAGAACAATAACAAAAAAATGAAAATAAAAGAAAAAGAAGAAAATAAAAATAAAAAATAATAATAATAATACATGCAGTAATGGAGTTCAATTAACTTCTCTTCCAGAAGGTGGAGCTGTGCGCATGGGGCCAAGCATCTCCTCTCAATAGGTGGGAAGCAATCACTGTGCAGCAGCTCTTACTTCCAGAGGAATTAAGTTATTGAAGGAAGTAACCTCACCTCACTTCTTTGGTGATGGAACTCTCTGAACTTGGGATCCGGGAAGCCAGGCACCCAGAGCCAGTCCCAGTCTCAATCTCAGTGTTCTCACTTGCTTGGATTAACCAAGGACAGAGTCAGTATTTCGTGGTACCTACTGATGTGAGGATGGCCAAATGTCAGGAAAGCTCTGAAAATGGGCCTTTCCTGAGAAACCAGGTAGTGGATCACCGCTGGTTCATGACAACTTCACAGACATATAATTCATTCACAATGACTGAACTTTTTGCCATTTTGGTTTTGGATGCACACATGGGATCTTTCTTTAGATCCATCAGTTGCTGAGAATCTAAGCCACAGCCTCACACAGAGCCAAGAGCCTGATCCAGACACATCCCTTTCCAAAGCAATTAAGCAAAGAGCCACAGGTGATGCCCATTCATTTCCATTTGAAAACTGTTTTCTTCAGGCTTCACAAAGGGGTGGCCTGAGGCAAAGACAATAGGTAGGCAAAAGGCCCAAAGCAGGTTATATCCACTGAGACTTTCCTGGTCACACTGATATTTGAGTTTTCTGATATGCTGCCCATTCCCTTCAGCTATCCAGTACATGGCCATGTCACAGACCTTGGGGTTAGTACATATCTTGGACACAAAACCATGAGCCTATTCTGGAGAGTGGCCAGAATTCAGGAAGAAAACAGGGACTTATGAAGGTAGTAGGTGTTGCCCATCCATAAGGCAAGCCGCACTCCATTCATAAATTGGGCAGGATGAATGCTGGGAAGCTTTCTACTAGACAGGACACATCCATTATTGCATTCTCTTTTCTCATGTCTACAACCACGGACACAGTGGGATACAGGGATACACAGACATAGAAACACTCACCTTGTCAAACGACTTACTAGAAACATTTCACTCCAAACCAAACAAACCGCCTCTCTGATCTGGTTTCTTTGGCCAACTCTGTGAAGTTGTCAGGAAAAAAGTGTTGAGCAACTACCTGCTTTCTCAGGAAAAGTCCCTCTTCAGAGCTCTCCTGGCATTTGGCCATCCTCACAGCAGTAGTTACCGAGAAAGACTGACTCTGTCCTTGGTAAATCCAAACAAGTGAGCTCACTGGGACTGAGATTGGGACTGCCTCTTGGTGCCTGGCTTCTTGGATACAAAGTTCAGAAAGTTCCATCACCAAGGAAATGAGGTATGTCACTTTCTTTAGAACTGAATGAGGCCACTGCCTTGGCAAACACATTGTCCTAAGAGTTGCTTCCAAGGGTCCGATGATATGGAGGCTTCCCCTACTTCCCGTGACACTTTCAAAAGTTAGAATGGTATATCATCCATAGGCACCCAGGAACAGCTCTCCAAAGAGGCCTGGTTTGATCCATCTTCTGTACAATAAGAAGAGAGAGGCTGATTCAGACACATTGCTTCATCCTGACCAGGTTGCTTGCCAGGGAATATGACTTTTGCTCTCTCAGGTCCTTCATACCTGCCTAGAACTTCTCTGGGTATCATTTCTGTATGGACCTTTCAGGGTCTCATCAGGTAGAAGATCCCCTACTTTCCTGTATTGTAAGAACAACTCTGTCCCTGCTCTTCTATAAAATGAGATTGAGGGAACAGTGTATGTTTAGGGTTAATAACAGGTTCGATTTGGGTTAAGAAATATTCTATGCGATGAATAATGTTATTGGGAACCTGCGATATTTACAAGAATATAGAGGTGAAATATAAGAATGAAAACAGAAATCTAGGTATGATTTGAAGGCCAGAAGTGCATTGGCCCCTTGATTGGGATACTTAGCTTTGAATTATGTTCTCTAAAGATGTCTCAGATAATTCGATATACAATGGCATATGACCTTGTACCTAGGATGATTAAATGTAGAAGAGAACACCCAGTCAAAGAGGAATATTCGGTAGGATTAAGAAGATAGTCGGTAGGTTTAGGAAGAAGAGTGAGTATAGGATTTGGACCAAAAGTTCTTTAGCAATAGGGTTTTGGTTAGAGAGGAAATGTAAATGTCAGCACATAGGAAGAGTTAGTCACTATGATGAACTGGGGAAAATATGTAGAAAAGCAGATATCAATAGAGACATTACGAAATCAGGCAAAGTAAAAAGTGAGGAATAGGGTTAGATATTTTAACAGGGTTGAGTTTGAATATGTAATCTTAGGACGAAACAAATATGTTGTCACCAATAGGATTGAAATTTGAAAGCATTAGGCAACCTAGACATGCATGTTTTTAGTAATCCTTGTTCATTTTCCACTTTGGCTTGGTACAATCATAAGTGTGATCTTTACATTTTTTGTCCAGAATATTACTGTGATAAAATATATATGTAGATCAGGTGACATGAGTATATCTTCCACCATTTCTGGGAGCAATATATTGAACACATAAAATTAGTATTGGGGGTACAAAGAGGTGTACCCTGTGTCTATGAATATAGAGATAAAGCATGAATAGACCATACTGTGAATATATAATATAACTTGTTCCAACTTTAAATAATGGATTGAACTGATATCTGAAAAATTACAGGAAATCTGATATTGATATACAATCATTCATTCCAACCAGTTATACATCTAATAGTAATATTAATGTTTTGGTTTATCATGAAGAGTGTGTGAGTTTTGCTTCAAAAGCGGTTTTGAAAATCGAAAATAAATTATATTGCCTACCTCTGTTAGGTTCCTGAAATCCATCAAGTGAGAATGGGGATCTTTTGGGTCAAATGAGTTCTTCAAATCTCTGCAGAGGTGCTTGGTTTTCTCATGACTCCAATTCACATAAAGAATCTAAACCCCACAGTCACAAGGCCTCAAATTGGAGAAACGGAACAGTACTAAGAGCAGGCCGATTTGATCACTCCTAGTACACAGGAAGTGTGTCCAGGTCACCCTGAAGTTAGGCAAATGAGGTGCAAGGGAGATTTTTTTGGACATTGTCATGGCCTACGCCCCTCATGGAAAACTCCAGCCAGAGGTTAAGATGAGTGTCTATATGGGAGAAGATGAGGGCCATGTGGGAGTGTTTTGGTTTTAATTGTTTTCATTTAAGTCTCTGTTGGAAGAGTTTACTGGGTCCACCTGGGCTTGAACTTTGGTGTGATTCCCCTTAGAGACTGAGTTCTGGAACTGACCTCAGGGTAGTATTGCTATGAATTGTGTTGGGATTTTAGGTGGCCAGGTATAAGAGTTTCCCTTGGAAACTGAGATCTAGGCCCTGGGTGGCTTTGAATAGAGCACTGGGAATATCAGACAGGATATCACATGTTTTTTTTTTTTTTTTTTCTCAAAGACTCGGCAGCCATTATTGAGATTCAAAACACACATGGACCTCACATTATAGACCTCAATGCGCCTGGCTTCTTGTGACCTTTTGGCCACTCTTGGGAAGCCTTGCCTGTGAGAGTGTTATATGTCTTTCTTTGAAATTAGCTTCCTCACCATTTAATGGTTCCTGAATGAATTGAAACTCACAGTGCCTCCAACTTCATTCGTGTAAAATTGCTAGATAATTAAAATAAAATTTTAGAAATTACCATGACCAGATGGCACGGGAGAAACTTTGGATGTCTTGTTTCTGATCATGAGTATACCAGACAGTGAGTTGATTGACTGGGTTTTAAGAAAATGGTGTAGAACGGAGATGCCAGTAAGTTGAAGCCTGGTGAGTAGTGGGCCTAGAGCAGTGTTATGGAAGTGTGTGATAAAACATCTGTGTTGGGGCCATGTGGATCTTCCATTGGCTTCCAAATGGCTTGTGACTGACATGGTGCAGTGAGGAGACCCATCAATATAAAGGCATCATTTATATGGAGAGGTTTCAGGGCAATGTTCAGAATCATGTTGCTATTGTCAAGGGGTCAAGCTAAGTGGGATAGAACCCTGGTTGGTGCAGACCCTGCCCACCACACTTGACAAAACTGCCTCCAGCACTGTGTCCCATTTGAACTCGTTGTATTTGGTGAAGCAAATACCAAACTCCCAGTGCAGAAGCACGAAACACCACGAAAATTGGAGTATGACAAAATGGCTTCACATTCCAAATGGTGAGACACTTGGGACTCAGTTGCCACAGTTTACCTTCAAAGAGAGAATTCAGCACTGCTGCCTCATTTTCATTGGAAAATAAGTAACCATGCCTCCAGGTCACATAGATGCAGACCCAGCTTTGATGGTCTCACTCCAAAGGAGGCTAAAGCTCCTGACAACAACATATATTTCAAGTGCCCAACCTCAGAGGCACATTCTCAAAAAGTCTTTAGGCCAGCAGAGCTCCATGTTTGTGGAGTGTTTAACCTGTCCCTTACTTTTAGAAACTCCTCTACCACCTCCAAAGATGTGAAATCTGGAGCATTTTTATTCCACATAGATATTCACAGATTTTCTAACTCTTCTCCTCTAATTGTGTCTTAGTTGAGGCGAAGGTAATGTTAAAGCATTGTTCTGGATTTGAGTGGGAAGATTTTTGTGTAGCATATATTTGCATACACATTGGATTCAATTTCCTAATTTCCATTAGAAATACTGAATCCCTGACACTAACCCATACACTACCAGACTCTGACTACTAATCCTAATATGATGGAGAAAAATAACCCAAACAGAATAGAAACACAAGCAGATCAGAGGAGGCATGGTGTACAGTTGGGCTTGCCTTTTGCATGATACAGAGAAGCAGTTATAAATCTAGTCAATTGTTTGTTGAAATTGTTCTCCATGTGTTTTTAAAGTTAACAAATATGTGAATTCCTGTCTCTCTTTCTCTGTAACCAATTCAGTACATGTATTTTTACATGCATATATAGAATCCTACCAGGTACCTCACGTACATTCTTGTGAGGTGGCTGTCTTGGCAGATACAAATTGAGAGAAGAGATCACTCCTTCTAAACCCTGTTGGAACTGAATATTCAACCTATGGGTGAGCTTCCTAGTTGAACAACATCATACATAAATCCATGATAAGTAAAATGAACATTTTTGGATCTGTGGATGATATATATTTTATGATGAATTTTGATTGACGTATATATTGGTAGTTTTTTTTGTGTGTGTGTTTTTTGTTTCCCTCAACTGTTCTGTAAAACAACTTCAGAGAGATAGGTTAAAGATTCATGCAAAGCTCTGATGAAGGTTTCTAATATCTTAGTTTTGGTCTATTGCTGCTTCTAATTGGGTCATTTTTTGTGTCTCATGGACCAGGGAAGTGGTTCCTGTGCCCACCCCTGCATCAATTCCTATTCCTAATAAAATGGCTAAAGTGAGGGATATATGTTACCAGTGGAAACTGGTTGTATGCCCCCCTATTTGGTCCTCAAATGAACATGCATCATGATAGAGCACTCTGGGAAACATCTGCACCATTACACAATTAATCACATCTCTTGATCATTTCTTTAAAACATAAACAATGTTTAATTATATAGAATTATGCTGTTGTAGGGACGGCAAGGCAAGGCACCTAAGATAGCATCGAAGACAGGGAAACAGTTCTATTCGGTTGCAACTGGATTCAGAAGGCATTGCTTCTGTTGTAAACAATTAATCCCCTGAAACCCAGGTTTAGTTAGTTTCAGAATTTTGTACCCAACATGTAAGGAAAGGGGCTCAGAAGTTCACTGTCTGCAGAAGTTCAAAAAAGCAGTTTTTGTTTCTGTTTTTTCCTCTATTCTGGGAAAGTTAACTTTTCAAGGACACCTGGGAGGGGGAGAACTTTTACTTCCGTTTCTTATTTTCACCCTGCCAGCTGTTACCATGGAGCCCTGTTGGTAACTTCTTTACCTTAGAAATGTAGCCATCTCTGTGAAGCCCCAGCTCAAGACCAGAGGACTTGTTCACATATTTTGTGAAAAACAAGTAAGGGGGTGTCGAGCTTAGGAGTGATGATTTTTTTAGCTAGAGGCCAAGGAAAACAGGGCAACATGAATAGAGGAAGATTATCTACATTGAACTCTTTCATAGGGACTCTTTTTCTAAAAGTCATAAAGTCAGCCATGGTGAAGACTTCTGGATAAGGTCAGTTAAGAATTTTCTGTGGGCCTAGTACAGAGGGGGAGGATGGGGAAGGTGAGGCTGGGAGCAGCTCCGAGAATCTGAGAATAAGGAAGGAGAGATGTAAAAAAAAGAATGGGAAAGGGGTTTGGGATTTTCCTAGCAACAAAAACTTGAGCAGTAGAACAGGTAGAGCAGAGGGGAAGACGGGAGTGAGTATCCCAAAATTCATGTGATGGACTTTAAATTCTTAGTAAACTGTTTTCAGTGATAACAAAGCAACTTAAATACCATTTTCATTACATCTTGGATAGGGGTCTGATGGCTCTTCTCAGCTGGTTTGAACTTTGGGTTAGCTGGTAATAGGACCTGGTGGTACCCGGTGCGGGCACTGACAGGAGAAGAGAGGAGTGAGTAGGTGGACGGGTGCCTCAGTACCAGCTACAAGCAAGGGGGCAATGGTCTGAGAACAGGCAGAGGTTTGTGGTATTGATCTAATAATTGGAGGGGAGAAATCAGGTTGCTGAGGTGGGAGTGAGAGCAGAGACTCTGGAGCAGAAGGCTGAAGGTGAGGATCTATTGGATAAGCATAGTTCAGGTTGTGAGTGAAGAAGGTAAAAGGCCTCCACATAGGGGAATCTCCTTTCATCCTTTTAAGCACTTGCAGAAGTCAAAAAGGTCACGTAGAATTTGAGGATCTGGAGACCCCTCTGGGGGCCATAGGTTATGGTTATCTAATTGGTAATATGGCCAAGGCTGTCTACTGAATTTGATGAGGAGTTTGGGTTCCATCAGGCAGCCCCTGTATGATCACATCCCCAAGACTTACAGAAGAAGTCGGCTTTTCCCCCACACAGCCATGACTGTTTGTGGCTTTGATAGTCTGCCGGGCAAATATAGTAATCTAGGCTAGCCAAACTGCATCTGGCTCACATATTCCTACATCCAAAATGTCTGTTTCCATTATCTATGGTATGGAAGGGATTTAATGGAATTTCAGTGGGATCCTCTTCATCAGGGATATCCCAATAGGAAAGACCTATAGCCAGCTGACAAATATCTGGGTGGAGAGATGGCCACGAGGTCCCTAAGGGGGCTGTATGCGAGATAGATTATACTTCTTTTCCAGTAGGATTTGTGAACAGCCATCACTGCTGAACAGGCTGATGAGGGTTAGGACTACTTTTGGCCAATGAGTCAGTCTATAGACTTATCCAAACAGTGAATATGCAATTTGAAAGTGTTACCAGTCTTTTACACTTTCTAGCCAGAGTCTGGACAGGGCACAGGCTTGAGATGAGAGGTATGGATCCAGGATATGATTTTGTCTACCTTTACCGCTGTAGGGGTTATAAGTAGCACCTGGTATGTTTCTTTCCAGCGAGGTTCCAGGGATGACACCTGATGTCATCTTACGTAGATGAAGTCTCTTACTTGATATCGATGTGGAGTCCCCTCGTCCCCAGTTTGGTAGGAAGTTGCCAGCTGTTTTCACAGGTATCCCTGTGTTCTTTCAAGAGCTTTAAGTCTGTAAAGCAAGGGGTGTGGAAGGGATCCTTAGGTCTTAGAGTTGGGGTTAGGTCCCTTACTGGAGGAGCGGCACCATAGAGAATTTCACAGGGGTTGAGGTTACTCAAAGAAACCGAGGAAGTATTTCTTGCATGAAACATTGCATAAGGCAGGAGCATAGTCCAATCTTTTATGCTGGTCTCTGAACTTAATTTCATTAATGTCTCTTTAATGGTTCTATTCATTCTTTCTACCTGTCCTGAACTCTGGGTTCTATAAGCACAATAAAACTTCCAATTAATCCCCAGGTTCCTGGCTAATCCCTGAGTTACCTGGGTCACCAACGCTGGTGCATTATCAGACCCTATTACCGTAGGCAGGCCGTATCTTGGAAAAATATTTTTCAGGATCTTCTTCACCACCATTTGCGCTGTTTCTTTTCTTCTTTTACTTTTTGTGGGGAAGGCTTCAATCCATACTGAAAATGTATCTACAAAGACTAGGAGATATTTATGTCCATACCTTGCTGGCTTAATTTTAGTAAAGTCCACTTCCCAGAATTGTCCTGGTCTGGTTCCTCGTTGGTGCTTTCCTGCAGGAAGCTTGGAATGGTAAGCATTAACCAATTGATGGATCCGACAGGCTTTTTATATTCATTCAGTTATTTTCTTTTGCTGTGAGTCTGTTAGTGGAAAACTCTGTTCTTGATACTTCAGAAATACCTGCAGTTTCTTTGAACCAAGGTGAGTGAGTTGATGTGCATTTTCTACTGATATAGTTAGAGCCGTGACTATAGGAGTTTTTACTGAAGGATTTAGAAATTCTATTTGGGGGCCGTCAGGGTTAAAACTTATTTTGGCCCGGAGCTTGGTGAGGAGATCTCTGCCCCTTAATGGGGCCGGGCATTCTGGGATTACTAGGAAGGAGTGATGGATTTTTCCTTTCCCCAGGTCCATAATCCTCTTAGTTGTCTATGCCTGATATTTACTGCCGTTAGCCCCTTGAACTAGAGACCTTTTATTTGATAGAGGGCTCAATGGGGCCTTAAGGGCTGAGTATATTGCCCCTGTATTCACTTCAAAGTTTACTGGGGTCCCCTCTACTTCAAAAGTTACCCTGAGCTCGGGGAGGGTATCTGAGCCTGACTTTCATCGTCATCCTCCAAAGTCAGAATGGCTGGTTGGCATGGCTGTCTCCTTCTAGAGCACTCTTTGGCCCAGTGTCCTTTTTCTTTACAGTAGGCACTTTGATCTGAGGCCAGGGGTGGCCTCTGGCGTGGGACCAGGTATCACTTCCTGTCTCCCCGTTTCTTAATTTCTGGCCCTTTTGGTGTTGTGACCAGGACCTTAGTCAACGCCTTAGTCTGCCTTTTGTTTTGTTTATCCTCCCTTTGCTCATTTCTCTTCCTCAGTTTCTCTCTTATAGTATACTTTCTCGGCTTCTCTGACTAAATAGCTTAAAGTCATATCTTGTAATCCATCTAAGCATTGAAACTTTCTTTTAATATCCAGGAAAGCTTGCCCAATAAAGGCCATTGTGACAGATGCCTTTTGATCCTCTGCCTGAGGATCGAAAGGAGTATATCTCTTATATACCTCCATAATTCTCTGTAGAAACATAGAGGGAGATTCATCAGGCCCTTGAATAATCTCTCTTACCTTGGCCAAATTAGTTGGTCGCCTAGCGGCTGCTCGGATACCCACTATTAAAAACCGGTATAAGTGGACAGATGCTTTCTACCTTCAAAGATGTTGGGGTCCCAGTTGGGTTGGTTCAAGGGAAAGCTGGCTTTGATTATGTTGGGAAGGTATGTCGGTCTCCCATCTGGTCCGAGGATATTTTTTGCTAGCTCCCAGGAGGATTCTCTTTTGTTCCTCTGTCATGAAGTGAGTCCCTAGGAGTTGTTGACAGTCATCCCAAGTAGGCGGGTTTGAAAACATCAATGACTTAACCAGACATGTGAGCCGGTGGAATCCTCGGAAAAAGGGGTATTGTTATTTTTCCAGTTATTTAGGTCTGAAGAGGAGAAAGGCCAATATTGGTAGGCTTGCATTTTCCCCCAATGGCCTTCGTCAATCATTTCCCCGTGAGGACATAGGGGGAGGATCGCGGGACTTCCAGGCTTTTTAATCATACGCCGCCAGCGAGTTCCCTTAGCCGGGCCAGCTTCCTCCTGAGGAGGAGGAGCTGTGTGTGCCGCGGGGAAGTTATCTGGAGGGCGCTGGGCCAGCTTAGCTTCCTCCAAAAGCGGAGAGGCTGAGTCAGCTGCAGGGGAATCACTTAGAGGGTGTTGGTGGTTGGGGGACGAGGTCAGGGAATAAGGAGGGGGAGGAGAGTCCAGTAGAGTCAAATCTTGTGACTCAGGGAGAACAGAGCATGGAGGAGGAGGAGGAGCAGAGGGTTTGAGAGATCATGGGGGAAGGAGTAGGAGCAGGGGCAGGGATAAGGAAAGGCTTCACCCATGGAGGAGGAGATTTGCAGAGGTCCTATCAAGTTAAGATATATGGCTGTTCATCTGGATGGCTATGTGTGCCTGGCTGTAACACAATATCTCCTGACTTATTAAAATAGTGGGAAGTAGAAATATCTTTCTTGGGCACATCCGACTCCAAAGGTGGGCCATTCTGAGGCACAGAGAGTCTGGCAGGTCTGGCGTTTTACTGAAAAAGAAAGATTCTGAGCCCTTAAGCAAACTTTGGTCCAGTGATCAAGGGTCAGGGACAGGGGCATTGAAGTGCTGTGTCCCATAATTAAAGATACACAAACAGTGAATGCAAAGACCCAGGACACAGACAAGACAAGACAATAAAGACAAGCAATGGACATCCGAAACTGAGACCCGGACTGAGTAGCTGGCAAAACCCGATGGGCTGTCAATACCGAATCTGAAACAAAATATCACTGAGTGGAGGAAACTATTGTGCCTTGATTTCTTGAGTCCTTTGGGGCATCCTTCAGGAACGTGGCCTGTGGCTCTGTGACACGTCTGTTAGCCACCGTAGGAGAGAGCTCACGCTCTTCATCGACAGCCATTTTGCCAAGCCCTTACCTTACAACTGAAACCAGAAAGAGGCGCCTTACTTTCCCCGAGAGGAGCCCGTTAGGGTCTCTTGTCCGCCGCTGCCAGAACTTGGTGGAACCTCCATATGTAAATGTCAGGCGAGCATCGAAGTAAGAGACCACCAAAAGACTGTCTCATGAAACAGCAAAGGGTTTATTGGGGGTCCAGTATGCTGGGGCTCAGAGCTCACTTGAATAGAGTAGAGAGCCCTGAGAACAGTTTAAGCAGAGCTTATATACTTTCCTTGGAGAGCGCAGGGAGGGAAGTTTACTAATGGGTAAGCGTGAGTGGGCAGTTTGCATGCAATCGGGTGAGAGAGTACATTCTACACTTTGGCAGTTGGGGACAGTACATTCTGGGAACAAGATTAGCAAACGGTTCTCAAGATTTCAACAGTGTTTTGTTAAGCATACAGAAAAACAGGAAGTGACAAGTACCTATTTTATTAACCTTTCACTACCGACTATCCTTTTTGACTGGATGTTTACTTCTACATTCAATTATCCAAGGTACAAGGTCCTATGCCATTGTATATCGATTTATTCAAAGCTAAGTATCCCAATCAAGGGCCCAATGGCCTTCTGGGCTTCAGAGGTTTCTTAGATTTCTGTTTTCAAACATATATTTTAGCAGAAAGATTCCTAACTCAAACCGGACATGTTATAAACCCTAACCATACACTCTTACCTCAATCTAACTTTACAGAAGACCAGGGACAGAGTTGGTCATACAATACAGGAATGTAGGGGATCTTCCACCTGCTGAGAGCCTCAAAGGTCCATGCAGAAGTAATCCCTGGAGAAGATGTAGGCACCTCTGTAAGACCTGAGAGAGCAAAAGTCATCTTCCATGGAAAACAACCTGGTCAGGGTGAAGGGTTGTGTCTGAATCAGCCTCTCTATTCTTAATGTAGAGAAGATGGACCAAATGAGACCTGTGTGGAGAGCTGTGCCTGGGTGCCTATGGTTGATATACCATTCTAACTTGTGAAAGTGTCACAGGAAGCAGGGGCAGCCTCCATCTCATGGGACCAGTGGAAGCAACTCTTAGGACAAAGTGGTTGCGAAGGCAGTGAACTCATTCAGTTCCTGAAGGAAGTGACCTCACCTCACTTCCTTGGTAATGGAACTCTCTGAACTTGGGATCCAGGAAGCCAGTCAAACAGTGCCAGTCCCAGTCCCAGTCCCAGTGGTCTCACTTTTTTGGGTTTCCCGAGGACAGAGTCAGTCTTTTTTGGTACCTACAGTTGTTAGGATGGCCAAATGGCAGGAAAGCTCTGAAGAGGGGCCTCTCCTGAGAAAGAAGGTAATGGCTCACCACTGGTTCCTGACAACTTCAGAGAGTTGGCCAAGGACACAAGATATGAGACAGGACAGGACATTTCAGGGGTACCTAGAATGGCCCACAGTCAGAGGACACTCCAGATAGTCACAGACCTACTTGCTTGGGGGAAGGAGGTGCCTTTGTGGGTGTGGGTGTGGGTGTGGTGTGGGTGTGGGTGTGGTTTGTCTTATGTTCTGAGAATAGATAGGAAATGAGGTTTGTTTGGTTTGGAGTGAACTGTTTCTAGTAAGTCGTTTGACAATGCGAGTGTTTCTGTGTCTGTGTATTCCACTGTGTCTGTGGTTGTAGACATTAGAAAAGAGAATGGATCAATGGATGTGTCCTGTCTAGTAGAAAGCTTCCCGGCACTCATCCTGCTTAATTTATGAGTGGAATATGGCTTGCCTTATCAATGGGCAACACCTATGATCTACCTAAGTTCCTGTTTTCTTCCTGAAATATGGCCATTCTCCAGAATAGACTCATGGTTTTGTATCCAAGATATGTACCACCTCCAAGCTCTGTGACATGGCCATGTACTGGATAGTTGAAGTGAATGGCGAGCATCTCAGAAAACTCACATTCCAGTGTGACCAGTAAAGTCTCAGTGGAGAAACCCTGCTTTGGGCCTTTTGCTTACCTATTGTTCTGTTGCCCTGAATGTCAGGAAAGTCTTTGCCTCAGGCCAATGCTTTGTGAAGCCTGAAGAAAACCTTTTTCAAATATAAAGAATGGGCATCAACTGTGGCCCTTTGCTTAATTGCTTTGCAAAGGGATGTGTCTGAATCAGCCTCTTGGCACTTTGTTAGGCTGTGGCTTAGATTATCAGCACCTGATGGATCTTAAGACAGATCCCATGTGTGCATCCAAAACTAAAATCGCAAAAAGAGCAGTAATTGTGGATGAAGTCTTTCGCCTTCCTCTGTAAGGTTCCTGATATCAATCAAGTGAGAATAGGGATCCTTTAGGTCAAGTGAGTTCTTCAAATCCCGGAAGAGTCTAACCCATAGGTGCTTGGGTTTTCTCATGACTCCAATTCACATAAAGAATCTAAACCCCACAATCAGTAGGTCTCAAATTCGAGAAGTGGATCAGTATTAATGGCAGGCCTATTTGATCACTCCTGTTTGACACAAAGGGTGTCCAGGCCACTCAGAATTTAGGTAAATGAGGGGCAAGGGAGCGTATTTTGTACACTGTCTTGGGCTGTGTTCCTCATGGAAATCTCCAGCCAGAGGTTATGATGAGTGTCTACACGAAAGAAGATGAGGGCCATGTGGGAGTGTTTTGGTTTTAATTGTGTTCATTTTTGTGACAGTTGGAAGGGATGACTGAGTCCACCTGGGCTTGAAGTCTGGTGTGTATCCCCTTAGAGACTGAGTACAGGAACTGAACTTAAAGAAATATTGCCATGAATTGTGTTGGGATTTTAGGAGTCCAAGCATGAGAGTCACCCTTGGAAACTGAGATCTAGGCCCAGGGTGGCTTTCCAGAGGTCACTGGGAATCTCAGCCTGGATATCACATGATTTTATTCTTAAGGACTTGTCAGGCTTAGTTGAGAGTCAAAACACACATGGACTTTACATTGTACACCTCAAAGGGCCTGGATTCATGTGACCTTTTGGGCAATCTTTGTGAAGCCTTGCCTATGAGAATTCTCCAGAACTTTCTTTGAAACGAACTTCCAAAATGATTAATGGTCCCCGAATGAATTGAAACCCTCATGCCGCAACTTCATCCTTGAAAAATTACTAGATAAATACCATGAAATTTATGAAATTCCCATTACCAGATGCCACTGGAGAACCTTTGGATGTCCTGTTGCTGATCGTAAATATGCAAGACAGTGCCTTGATTGACTGAGTTTCATGAAAATGGTGTAGAACAGAGATGCCAGGAAGTTGGAGCCTGCTGAGTAGTGGGCCTAGTGCAGTGATGGGCAGGTGTGTGATATAAAAAAAAAAAAAAAAAAAAAACATCTGTGGTGGGGCCATGTGGATTTGCCATTGGCTACCAAATGGCTTGTGACTGACATGGTGCAGCCAGCAGACACTTCTATGTAAAGGCATCTTGTTATATAGAGAGGTTTCAGGCCAATGTTCAGAATCAGGTTGCTATGGTCAAGGAGGCAAGCTATGTGGGATAGAAGCCTGTTTGGTGCATTCTCCTGCAGACCCTGACCCACCACACGTGACAGAACTCCCTCCAGGACTGTGTCCCAGTTGATTCCTTGTATTCCGTGATGCAAATACCAAACTCCCAGTGAAGCAGCAAGAAACACCATGAAAAGTGGAGGATGACCAAATGGCTTCACAGTCCACACGGGGAGATAATTATACCACGGTGGCCACAGTTTACCTACAAAGAGAGAATTAAGGACTGCTGCCTCATATTCATTAGAAAATAAGAAACCATGTCTTCCAGGTAACTTAGAAGCATACCCAGCTTTGATGGTCTCGCTACAAAGAAGCTCAGTCTCCTGACTACAACATATATTTCAAGCGCCCAAACTCAGAGGCAGTTCTTCTAGAAGTCTTTAGGCCAGCAGAGCTCCATGTTTGTGGAGTGTTTACCCTGTCTCTTACTTTTGGAATCTCCTCTACCACCTCCAACTTTGTGAACTCCTGAGCATATTCGATTTCACATATGTATTTACAGATTTTCTAACTCTTCTCCTCTAATTGTGTCTTACTTGGGGCGAAGGAATTGTCAAGGCATTGTTCTGGATTAGAGTGGGAAGATTTTCTGTAGCACATGTTTGCATAAACAAAGGAATCATTTTCCAATTTTCCATTTGAAATACTGAATCCCTGACACTAATCCATGCCAAACTAGACTCTGACTACTAATCCTAATATGAGGGAGAAAATTAACGCAAACAGAATAGAAATACAAGCAGTTCAGAGGAGGCATGTTGTATCGTTGGACTTGCATTATATAGGGTAGAAGTTATAAATCTAGTCAATTTTTTGTTGAAATGTTTCTCCATGTGTTTTACAAGTAACGAATATGTGAATTATATATATATATATATATATATATATATATATATATATATATATACACACACACAGACTCTCCAGATTTTTCAAAAGATGAAATATATGTGTCTTATTATACACTCCCTAAATTAATTCATATTCATGTATGTGGATTAATAATCAACTTTTCACAAGATTATTCTCAGAAATATTCATCCATCTGAACTACATATTTTATTCCTAGTACTGAAAACTAACTTCAGTAAATGGTGCATACAAATCCTAATATTTCTGCAATAACTGACCCAGTTTAACATCAATGCACGTAGATTCCTATGGGACAAGATATGTGTTTTGTCATTCATTTTTATTCAATACTGGTCCATTAGTATTTCTTAGTTAATGCATATGAGAGGATATATATTTCATCCACAAGTTCAGAAATTTATAGGCATTTTGTTTTATTTTTCATCACTTCCTAATTCAGAACACATGTATTCCACCAGGTTTCTTGACTGGTCTTTTCATGAGACTTCTTTCCAAACACATTATTTTCGATTTCCATAATCACTTTTAAAGCAAAACTCACACACTCTTCATGATAAACCATTACCCTAATATTACCATTAGATGTATAACTGGTTGTAATGAATGTCTGTATATCAATATTAGATTTCCTGTATATTTTCAGATATCAATTCAATCCATTATTTAAAGTTGGAACCATTTATATTATATATTCACTGTATGTTCTATTCATGCATTATCTCTATATTCATGGACACAGAGGACACCTATTTGTACCCCTAATACTAATTTATACGTCTTCAAAATATTGCTCCCAGAAATGATGGAAGAAATACTCAATTTATCAGAGTAATATTCTGGGCACAAAATGCAAAGGTCACACTTATGATTGTACCAAAGTCTAAATGGAAAGTGAGAATGGATTACTAAAAACATCCATGTCCTGGTTGCCTAATGCTCTCAAATGTCAATCCTATTGGTGACTTCATATTTGTTTCTTCCAAAGATTATATATTCAAACTCAACCCTTTTGAAAATGTCTGATCCTATCCCTCACTTTATACTTTGCCTGATTTTCTAATGTCTCTATTGATATATGGATGCCTACATATTTTCCAGAGTTCATCAATGTGACTGACTCTTCAAATGTGCTGATATTTACATTCATTCTCTACCCGAAACCCTACTGCTAAAGAACTTTTGGTCCAAATCCTATTATTACTCTGCTTTCTAAACATACTCACTATCTTCCTAATCCTACCAACTATCCTTTTGATTGGATGTTCTTTTTGACATTCCACCATCCAAGGTACAAGGTCCTATGCCATTGTATATCGATTTATCTGAGACATCTGTCCAGAATATAATCCAAAGCTAAGTATCCCAATCAAGGCCCCAATGCACTTCTGGGCTTCAAATCTCACCTAGATTTCTGTTTTCTTACTTATATTTCATCTATATATTCTTGAAAATATCGCAGGTTCCCAATACCATTATTCATCCGGCAGAATGATTCTTAACCCAAATTGAACCTGTTATTAACCCTAACCATACACTCTTCCCTCAAAATAACTTTACAATAGAGCAGAGACAGAGTTGGTCTAACAATAAAGCAGTGTAGGGGATCTTCCACCTGCTGAGAACCTCAAAGGTCCATGCAGAAATGACCCCTGGGGAAGACTAAGGCAGGTATGAAGGACCTGAGAGAGCAAAATCTTCCATGGCAAAAAACCCGGTCAGGATGAAGTGTTGTGCTGAATCAGCCTCTCTGTACTTAATGTAGAGAAGATGGAGTAAACCAGGCCTGTGTGCAGAGCTTTTCCCGGGTGCCTATGGTTGATATACCATTGTAACTTGTGAAAATGTCACAGGAATTGGGGCAGCCTCCATTTCATGGGACCCTGTTCTTTCTGTGGAAACCCACAAGCAGACCTCCGACTCTAGACAATTACAATTACTCTAGACAATTATAGTGGAAGAGGTCAGGGCCTTTCCATTGTCCTTTTAGAATATCCTTCCAATGTACCTTGGGCTTATACACATTTTTTTGACACATATGCCTTTCCGCAGCAATAAAAGTCCTGATGAATCCAAATTTAAAAAGTTTAGAGTAAAAAAGGTTATTTTAAGATTATGTTTGGGGAATTTATACCCCTTCCCAATTCCGTCTTCTTACATTAATAAGTATATTTTAATAGTTTGATGTGCTCTTTCAACTATGCCTTGTCCCTGTGGATTGTATGGGATTCCTGTTATATGAGTAATGCCAAATGATGAGCAAAATTGTTTAAAGGAGGTAGAAGTATAACCAGGGGCATTATCTGTTTTTAACTGTTTTGGAACACCGACAGTGGCAAAATTTTGTAAGCAATGAGCTATAACATCTTTAGTTTTTTCTCCAGCATGAAGGGAGCCCATCAAAAATCCAGAAGAAGTATCAACTGTAACATGCAAATATTTTAATTTTCTAAATTCTGGCAACTGTGTGATGTCCATGTGCCAAATATGGTTAGGTATCCATCCTCTATAATTGACTCCAAGATTAACTTGTGGTAAAAAAGACACACAATTTTTACATTATTTTATTATTTGTCTAGCTTGTTCCTTAGTTATATTAAAATGCTTTTGTAAAGTATTAGCATTGATATGGAACTTTTTATGAAAATTTATAGCTTCTTCTCGTGTAGAGAAAATATATATGTATGTCATGTGTAGTTTCATCTGCTAAATCATTGCACAAACTAAGGGCTCCAGGCAATCCTGTATGTGCCCTGATATGTCCTATAAAGAATGGATATCTTCTGTCCCAGATTAGACATTGTATAGTGGAAAGCAAAGAGAAAACAGTAGAGGAAGGGGAAATCCTCCCAGCATCTTCAAGGGATACTATAGCATTAACTATATACCTACTATCAGAAAATAAATTTAATACAGAATCTTTTAACATGACTAAAACTTGTAATTCTGAATTAAGCTCTACCTTTTGAGCTGATTGTTTGGGTACTAAAAATGTAAAAGTTTGATCAGGTGTAACTATTGCTGCTGTGCCATTATTTGACCCATCAGTGAATATATTTGGAGCATTCATGATAGGTGTTTTCTTGTCATTTTTGGAAAAATTACAGGATGCGATGACCAAAAAGACAATAAAAGATTAGAAGGTAAGTGGTTATCAAATGAAAAATTAGATTTACACATAATTATTGCCCAAGTATTTAACTCAGTATCTAATTCATCAATTTGATTCATAGTATATGGAGTAATAATTTTATTGGGAGAAATTCCAAACACTCCCTTTGCTGCTTTTATTCCTATGAGTATTAATTGTCCCTCGGCCTCAGGATACCTAGTAATAATAGTGTTAGAAGAATAAGATAAATGTATCCATAATAATGGACCTTCTTGCCAAAATACTCCCATAGGAATATTTTTTGTTGGTAGTACAATAAATAATCAAGGCAAAATTATATCAACTCTATCCAAATGCATATTATCCATATATGTTTCAATGATTTTTAATGCCTTTCTTTCTTCAGGCGTTAACATTCTGGGTGAATTTGGATCTGATGGACCTTTTAGGATATCAAATAAAGGTCTCATCTCTCCTGTTGGTACACCTAGATAAGGCCTTATCCAATTTATGTCTCCTAATACCTTTTGAAAGTCATTAATTGATTTGAGTTGATCTACTCGTATTTGAATATTTGGTGGACTGACCACGGTTGAGGATAATACAACTCCTAAATAATTAATTGGAAAATTTAATTGTACCTTATCAATTGCTATCTCTAGATTATAATTTTTTAATAAGTTTGTAAGTGTGGCATAACATTCTAGCAATAGGTTTTTAGCTTTGTGTGCTAATAATATATCATCCGTATAGTGAAATATTTGTAGTTCAGGATTTTCATTTCTAAGTGGCTCGATTACTTTGTTAACATAAATGTGACACATAGTTGGGCTGTTAGCCATCCCTTGAGGGAGCACTTTCCACTCATACCTCTGATCAGGACCTTCATGAATAGTAAATGCAAAATGTGGACTATCCTCAGGAAGAATTGGAAATGAAAAAAAAAAAAACAATCTTTAGTATGTAAAACTAAAACATACCAAGTTTTTGGCAAAGCAGACAATTGAGGAATCCCTGATTGAGCAGGTCCCATAATAACCATCTCATTATTAATGGCTTTAAATCTGGCAATAATCTCCATTTACCAGATTTCTTTTTGATGACAAAAATGGGAGTATTATGGGGAGATACAGAAGGTTTTATATGTCCTTCCGCTAATTATTGTTTCACCAGGTCATGGGGCTTCTTGTATCTTTTCTTCAGTCAGGGGCCACTGAGGAATCCATACTGGTCTTTCTAATTTCCAAGTAATTTTTATTGTCTCAGTGGCCCTTTCTGAAAATCCAACCCATGTCTGTCTGTTCCTTGATCTTTTTGTATCGGTGCTACTATAACTTGTTCTTGTTTTTCTAATCTTTTTCCTTTCCTAAAACCTTGTCTAGGCATAATTGTGGGTGCATTTTGATTGATGTTATTTGTTAATGTCAAACCTAATTGATCTAGGACATCTCATCCCCATAAATTTACGGGAAGATGATCCAATACATATGGCTGTATAGTTCCTTCACATCCTTCAGGATGCTTCCAATCTAATACCATTGCACCTTTATGGGCATTAGTTACCACTCCTAGGCCTCGAAGTGTTTGAGTGGCTTGTTGTAATGGCCAATGTTTTGGCCATTCTTGAGGAGAGATGATGCTAAAGTCTGCACCTGTATCCAGTAGCCCATTAAATTCATGTCCTTGAATATTTAGTTTTAGCATGGGGCGAGAATCTAAATTTAAAGAAAGCATAGCCCAATCTACACCTATGGAGCCTAATCCCTTGGAACCTCTTTCTACAGCACGACTGGAAAATTTATTATGTAGGCTGGGTATTATAAGTAACTGTGATATTCTATCTCCTGGTGAAATTACTGATATATCCTTTGGAGAATTGGCTATTATTTTTATTTCACCTTCATCATCGGGATCAATTACCCAAGGACTTATCATAAGTCCTTTTAGATTAAAAGAGCTGCGTCCCAATAATAAGCCTACAGTTCCATTGGGAAGAGATACTTTCACCGCTGTGGTAATGATTTAAACCCCCATCTCTGGAGTTAGTACTGATCTGGCGGAGGCGCAGATGTCCAACCCTGCGCTCCCTCTGGTTTGTCTGATGAAGGATCTGATGGACAATGTGTCCTGGAAACTACCCTGATGGGGTTGCTGTGTTCCTCCAGTGCTCCGTATATTTGTGGTTTTTGGCCCCAGAGCATTGGGCCCCCCTGTCCATTTTTTGGCAATGGAGCCCAATGCCTTTCTCCAAGGTATCATGGATAAACACCTGGTCCTTGTTCATTTTTTGATAATGAAGTACCCTCTATGGTGGTTTAAGAATGGCATTCATTAGCCCAATGACTCCCTCTACGGCATCGTGGGCAAATACCCAGTATTCTACTCCTTTGATACCTAGTTTTGTTAAAACCTCCTCCTATTGGGCAACTCCTTTTAAAATTTCCTGTTAATTCACAATTGTATCATGTTCATGGCCTGGCATCTAAAGCCTGTTTTACTGCAGCTGCCACAATTTTCCCTTGTTCATTGATGTCTCTGGCATCTAAAGCCTGTTTTACTGCACCCTGCCACGACTTGCTCTTATTCATTAATGTCTCTACATAATTTAATATATGTGTTTAAATATTCATGTTTCCATGGTCTAATGATATCTCTGCACGAACGATTCACTTTGTCATAAGCCAGTTGTTTTATTAATGGCATTGCTTGTTCTTTATTTCCCAAAACTTTGGTAGCGGTTTGAATAAGCCTATCTACAAATTCAGCCTAAGATTCATTAGCTGCTTGTATTACCTTAGATAATTTACCTTGTCAACCTCCATGTCCTAGTAAAGTCTTCCATGCCCTAACCACCTCTGCAGCAATTTGTGCATATATGCCAGGATCATATGCAATTTGTTGGTGCTGATCCTCATAAGGTCCCTTTCCTAACAACATATCTAGATTTCTCTGAGGATAACCAGCTGCTGCATTTCGCCTAGCCGTATCCTTGCAAAATTCCTCATTGGCAACCTTCCATAACAGGTATTGACCTCCATTTAGCACAGCTTTACACATATTAGCCTAATCTGCTGGCGTCATATTCAAGTTGTTAATGGATTCGACCAAGCTTGCAATGAAGGGTGCTTGAGGACAATAGGTTGTTACAGCCTCTTTTAGCTGCTTCACTATTTTGAAATTTGAAGCATGGTGATTTCGCTGCCCTCCTACCTCAAACACAGGGCATGTTAATTGTTGAGATCCTGTCTCAGGATCCGAACTATGAACTGCGGGGGTTGGGGGCCTCACAGTATATGAAGGTGGCCTTGTTATTTGGACATTTACATCCTCTGGTGATAGAAAGGTGTTAGTAACAGTCTTCTGTAGAGGTGGCACTGTTGGTTGGACACTTACGCCCTCTGGTGATAGAAATTTGTTAGTAGCAGTCTCCTTTTGTAACTTTCCCCCTGATGGCATTTTCTTCTCTAAGCTTTGTTCCTCTATCTTTGTCTGAACTGAAGGCTTTGGACTAAGCAAACCAGATATGAACGTCCACAATGGCAATGTGCCAACTGGCAGAGTCCCTGGGCTGTTCTTTTCTCCTCTTTTTAAATCTTCACCATGATGGTTCCATTGTGATATATTTAACAACTCCTCCTTAAAAAGCCATGGGCTACATTTTTGTATTGTATCAACGTATGCCCTGACTGTTCTTGATTTTACTGAGATGTCTCCTTCCTCTAACAATTTACTTAACACTCTTTCAGTTTGTTTTTTTCTAATTTCTGATCCCGTATTTTTGCTATAATACAACCCAACACGATGACGCCAAACAAAACCGAGACAGAATGAAATAAAAAGGGAACAACAAGAAGTCATTATGGCATTTCTATCCTCCTGATACATGCATCCATCCTTTCTCTCTATTTGTTCCTCAGATGTAAATAGTTTTCCCTCACATGTGAGCGTTTTTTTTCCATCTCACTCATCTCCATGGGCAGGCAACTTAAAACAAAAGTGAAGCAAAACAAAAGAGGAATCTTAAAATATCTACCCATCCTCTCGCCATGCCCTCAGGGGCGAGCAGTTTACCTTATCACTTACCCTCAGTTGCTCCCCATGCAAGCCAGCAAATGCTGCAGTCTGGCTGGGCACGATTCAGGAGCCACTTTTCAAAAGAAACAAACTTTATTTTAAGAACAACACACGCCAAACAAAACAGCTCCTCAGGAAAAACCCTCAGAGCCCAACTGCCACCACTAGCTTCCTTGTAAAGTCTCTGTCACACCCACAAGCCTCTCCACCTCCCACAATCCTCCTGCTGTTGAGGATAATTTGCTGGGTCAAAGGGCGAAGCCAAAAATGTCCCCCAATGAGCAACTCCGTGGTCTAAAAGGGCAGGGAAACAGCCCAATGAGCATCAACGCAGAGGAGCCAATGAGATAGATGTTGCTGGGGCCACTGTGAGACAATCATCAGCTGGCAGTCTGGAAGGGCGGGTAAAGAGCTCAATAAGCATCTCAAATGAGCATCACCACAGAGGAGAAAATCAGCTAGATGTTGCTGGGGCCGATGTGAGCCAATAATCATCTGGCAGCTGGAAATTTGCGGGGAGCTGGAAGTTTGCTGGGGCCCCTTCAGCTGTGGCTCTCAACAAATTCCTGTCTCCTTTCTCTGTAGACTATTCAGCACATGTATTTTTATATGCACATATAGAATCCTACCTGTTATCACACGTACATTTTTGTGAGGTTGCTGACTAGGCAGATACAAGATATGAAAAGAGATCACTCCTCCTAAACGCTGTTGGAACTGAAAATTCAACATATGGGTGAGCTTCCTAGTAGAAAAACATTATGCATAAATCCATTTTGAGTGAAATAAATATTTTTTGCATCTGTGAATGATATATAATTCATGATGAATTTCGATTGGCATATATATTGCTAGTTTTTAATGTCTCTGTGTGTGTGTGTGTTTGTGTGTGTGTGTGTATATATATATATATATATATATATATATATATATATATATATATATACATATACTCTCCAAATTTTTCAAAATATGAAATATTTGAGTCTTATTATACACGCCTTAAAATAATGAATATTCATTTATGTGGATTTATGATCAACTTTTCACAAGATGATTCTCAGAAATATTCATCCACCTAAAACACATATTTGTTTCCTACTACTGAAAACTAACTTCAGTGAATGGTGCATACAAATGCAAATATTTCTACAGAAAAATCCAGTTTAACATCAATGCAAGCAGTTTTCTCTGGGACATGATGTGTATTTTGTGGTTCATTTTTATTAAACAGTGGTACATTACTATTTCTTCATTTTATGCACATGATAGATATATATTTCATCCACAAGTTCACAAATTTATAGGCATTTGTTTAATTTTCAATCAATTTCTGCTTCAGAACACATATATTCCTCCAGGTTTCTTGACTGGTCTTTTCATGAGACTTCTTTCCAAACACATAATTTTCGATTTCCATAATCATTTTTGAAGCAAAACTCACACACTCTTCATGATAAACCATAACCCTAATATTACCGTTACATGTATAACTGGTTGTAATCAATGTATGTATATCAATTTAAGATTTCTTGTATATTTTCAGATATCAAATCAATCCACTATTTAAAGTTGGAACCAGTTATATTATTTATTCACAGTATGGTCAATTCATGCATTATTTCTATATTCATTGTCACAGGGTACACCTCTTTGTTCCCCCTATACGAATTTATATATCTTCAAAATATTGCTCCCAGTAATGGTGGAAGAAATACTCATGTCACCTGATTTACACATACATTTTATCACAGTAATATTCTGGACACAGAAAGCAAAAGTCACTCTTATGATTGTACCAAAGCCTAAAAGGAAAGTGAGCATGGATTACTAAAAATATCCATGTCCAGGTTGCCTAATGCTTTCAAATGTAAATCCTATTGGTGACTATATATTTGTTTCTTACTAAGATTATATATTCAACCTCAAGCCTGTTGAAAATATCTAATCCTATCCATCAATTTATACTTTGCCTGATTTCTTAATATCTCTATTGATATCTGCTTTCCTACATATCTTCCACAGATCATCATTGTGAGTGACTCTTCACATGTGCTGACAATTACATTCACTCTCTTATTGAAAACGTATTGCTAAAGAACTTTCGGTCCGAATCATATACTCACTGTTGTTTCTAGACCTAGCAACTATCTTCCTAATCTACCGACTTTCCCATTTTCACTGGATGTTCTCTTCGACATTCAATCATCCAAGGTACAAGGTCCTAAGCCATTGTATATCGATTTATCTGAGACATCTGTGTAGAACATAATTCAAAGCTAAGTAACCCACTCAAGAGGTCAATGCCCTTCTGGGCTTCAAATCTTACCTAGATTTCTGTTTTCATACTTATATTTCACCTTTATATTCTTGTAAATATCGCATGTTACCTTTACCATTATTCATCCTGCAGAATGATTCATAACCCAAATTGAACGTGTTATTAACCCTAACCATACACTGTTCCCTCCATCTAACTTTACAGAAGAGCAGGGACAGTGTGACCAGGAAAGTCTCAGTGGAGAAACCGTGCTTTGGGCCTTTTGCTTAGCTATTGTTCTGTGTCGCTAAATGTCAGGAAGGTCTTTGCCTCAGGCCACCCCTTTGTGAAGCCTGAAGAAAACAGTTTTCAAATGGAAATGAATGGGTATCTCCTGTGGCTCTTTTCTTAATTTCTTTGCAAAAAGATGTGTCTGAATCAGCCTCTTGGGCCTGTGTGAGGCTATGACTTAGATTCTCAGCACCTGATGGATATAAAGAAAGATCCCATGTGTGCATCCAAAACCAAAATGGCAAAAAGTTCAGTCATTGTGGATATAGTCTCTTGCCTTCCTCTGTTAGGTTCCTGACCTCCATCAAGTGAGAATCTGGATCCTTTTGGTGAAATGAGTTCTTCAAGCCATGAATACGTGCTTGGGTTTCTCATGACTCCAAATCACATAAAGAATCTATACCTATCAGTCAGTAGTAGTCAGTCAATATTGCTCCCAGAAATGGTGGAAGAAATACTCATGTCACCTGATCTACATATACATTTTTTCACAGAAATATTCTGGACACAAAATTCAAAGTTGAGATTTATGATTGTACCAAAGCCTAAATGGAAAATGAACATGGATTACTAAAAACATTCATGTCCAAGTTGCCTAATGCTCTCAAAAGTCAATTATATTGGTGACTACATATTTGTTTCTTCCTAAGATTATATATTCAAACTCAACCCTGTTGAAAATGTCTAAGCCTATCTCTCACTTTATAATTTGCCTGATTTCAAACTGCCTCTATTGATATCTGCTTACCTACATATTTCCCCAATTCATCATTGTCACTGACTCATCACATGTGCTGACATTTAAATTCATTTTCTAACCGAAACCCTATTGCTAAAGAACTTTTTTTCCAAATCTTACACTCACTCTTCTTCCTAAACCTACCTACTATCTTCCTAATCCTACTGACTATCCCTTTTTGACTGCATGTTCTCTTCTACATTCAATAATCCAAGGTACGAGGTCGTATGCCATTGTATATGGATTTATTTGAAACATCTGTGCAGAACGTAATTCAATGCTAAGTATCACAATCAAGGGCCCAATGCCCTTCTGGGCTTCAAATCTTACTTAGATTTCTGTTTACATACATTCACAGATAATCTGTGTCCAAGATATGTACCACCTTCAAGCTCTGTGACATGGCCATGTACTGGATAGCTGAAGGGACTGGCGAGCATCTCAGAAAATCAAATATCAGTGTGACCAGAAAAGTCTCAGTGGATAAACCCTGCTTTGGGCCCTTCGCTTGTTTATTCTTCTGTTGCCCTGAATGTCAGGACGGTCTTTGCCTGAGGCCATCCCTTTGTGAAGCCTAAAGAAAACAGTTTTCAAATGGAAATGAATGGGCATCACCTGTGGCTCTTTGCTTAATTGCTTTGGAAAGGGATGTGTCTCAATCAGCCTCTTGGCCCTGTGTGAGGCTGTGGCTTAGCTTCTCACCAACTGATGGATCTATAGAAAAATCCCATGTGTGCATTCAAAACCAAAATAGCCAAAATAGCAGTTATTGTGGATGAAGTCTCTCTTCTTCCTCAGTAAGGTTCCTGACTTCCATCATTGAGATTAGGGATCCTTTGGGTCAAAGGAGTTCTTCAAAGCCCTGCAGACACTAGATTATAGGTGCTTGGGTTTTCTCATGACTCCAATTAACATAAAGAATCTAAACCCCAGAGTCAGTAGGCCTCAAAATGGAGAATCAGAGCAGTATTAACGGCATGCCTCTTTTATCACTCCTGGTTCACAGGAAGGCTGCCCCTGCCACACTGATTTTAGCAAATGGGGGCAAGGGAGCTTATTTTGGACACTGTCTTTGGCTCCGCCCCTCATGGAAACCTACAGCCAGAGGTTATGATGAGTGTCTATATGGAAAAAGATGAGGTCCATGTGGGAGTGTTTTGGTTTTAATTGTGATCAGTTGTGTGGCTGTTGGAAAAGATGACTGTAGCCACCTGGGCTTGAACACTGGTGTTATTCCCCTTAGAGACTGAGTTCTGCAACTGAACTCAAAGAAGTATTGCCATGAATTGTGTTGGGATTTTAGGAGGGCACGCATGAGAGTTGCCCTTGGAAACTGAGATCTAGGCTCATTGTGGCTTTGCACAAAGCCCTGGGAATCTCAGGAAGGATATCTCATTATTTTATTCTTAAACACTTGGCAGACATTGTTGCAAGTCACAACACACATGGACCTCACATTGTGGTCCTCAATGGGCCTGACTTCATGTGACCTTTTGGCCTGTCTTTGGGAAACCTTGCCTGTGAGAGTTCTCCAGAGCTTTTATTGAAATGAGCTTCCTCTCCATTTAATGGTTCCTGAATAAATTGAAACCCACAGCGCCTCCAACTTCATCATTAAAAAATGGCTAGATAAATACCATGAAATTTTTGAAATTCTCATGACCATTTGGCACTGGAGAATCCTTGGATGTCCTATTTATGATCATGAGTGTACCCGACAGTGCCTTGATTGATTGGGTTTCATGAAAATGTTGTAGAACAGAGATGCCAGTAATTTGGAGCCTGCTGAGTAGTGGGCCTAGAGCAGTGGTGTGCAGGTGTCTGTTAAAAAATCTGTTGTAGGATCATGTGGATCTGCAATTGGCTTCCAAATGGTTTGTGACTGACATGGTGCAGCCCCCAGACCTTTGTATGTAAAGGCATTTTGTTATATGGAGAGGTTTCATGGCAATGTTGAGAATCAGATTGCTATGGTCAAGGGGGCAATCTATGTGGGATTGAAGCCTGGTTTGTGAATTCTCCTGCACACCTTAAGCACCACATGTGACAAAACTCCCTCCATCACTGTCGCAGTTGAACTCCTCGTATTTTGTGAAGCAAATACTAAACTCCCAGTGCAGCTGCAAGAAACACCACGAAAAGTGGAGGATGACCAAATGGCTTCACAGTCTAAACTGGAGACACTTAGCCCCCAGTGGCAACAGTTTACCTACAAAGAGAGAATTCAGCACTGCTGTGTCATGTTCATTGGAAAATAAGAAACTATGTACTCCGGGTCACATAGATGCAGACCCAGTTTTGATGGTCTCACTACAAAGGAAGCTAAAGCTCTTGACAACAACATATATTTCAAGTGCTCAACCTCAGAGGCAGTTTCTCAAGAAGTCTTTAGGCTTGCAGAGCTCCATGTTTGTGGAGTTTTTACCCTGTCACTTACTTTTGGAAACTCCTCTCCCACCTCCAAGGTTCTGAACTATTTAGCATTTTCCATTCCAAATGTGTGTTCACAGATTTTCTAACTCTTCTCCTTTAATTGTGTCTTACTTGGGGAGAAGGTAAAGTCACACCATTGTTCTGAATGAGAGTGGGAAGATTTTTGTGTAGCACATATTTGCAAACACATTGGTTTCATTTTCCAATTTTCCTTTCAAAATATTGAATCCCTGTGTTTCAGGGGTAGAAGAAATTCTCCTTCATAGAATAGCCTGACACTTACAAGAAACAGCCCCCTGGGAGACATTCTGCCTGGGAGACATCCTGTAGCCATATGTCTCTCTGAGACTTCCTAAAGCCATCTGTCTTCCTGAAACATCCTGAGGTTATCTCACCTTGTGAAGACATCCAGGAACTGACGATAAGAGAACTTTCCCATCTCCAGCATATAAATCCCCTGTGTGAACAATAAAAGTTTGCAGCTTGATCAGAACTACGGTCATACTGTCATCTCTAGTGTCTCTTGTCCCTTCATTCCTCCCCATCTATGTTCGCTGCAGACGTTGATGTGTCCTGCCGGATGGGATATCTGGCGCCCACCAACTGGGGCTCGAGCCTTTGACAGACTGGAAAACCCGTTCTCCTTGAAGACTTGGTCTAGTGGAGCTCGCGATTGCCTCAGCAGATACCACCGAGAGAAAGATCCAGGAGGAGAGTGGGGATGATGCACAGTGAGTGACCCACCATGGGACAAGCAGTTTCGTCACATGATTTGTTTTTGTCAGGCCTCAAGGAGTCCTTCAATACATGGGGGCCGCATGTTAAGAAAAATGACTTAAATTTTTTCTTTTCATACATAGGAGAATTGTGTCCATTGTTTCCCCTTGAAGGGACCATTGATAGTAAGCAATGGCTTAGAGTAGCAGATTGTTTAAAAGATTTTTATGAATCCTTTGGCCCAGAAAAAGTGCCTGTTCCCACCTTTTCTTACTGGAACTTCATTAACGAAATTCTTAAAAGTTCACCCTTTGACAATGGTACCTTAATACTTGTCAGGTTTGGGGAAGAGACTACGCAAACGACCTTTCGTCCCCCCTTGGCATGCCCATCAGTTAGTATAGACATAGACCCTTCTCAGTCTCCCCAGGACCCTGGGAACCTTCCTGGTGCCCCTCAAAATACCACCCTACTGAATAAGGCTCCAATGGTTACCAACCGCCTTTATCCAGTTTTAAATCCCAGAGACACATTGACCCCTGGAAAGGAGGCTACCTTGGAGAAGGAAGCAGCTCGCTGCCATTCAGAAGACCCGCCACCTCTCAGGAACCTGCCACAGGCTATAGGACATACACATCCACCTCCCTCCTCCATTCCTGCTGCCTTTTGTGCTCAGGCCCTTCAGAACCTGACTGCCCCCCCATAGATATTTTTTCCCCACTTCCCTTACCTAACCTGGCTCCCTTGCGAGAGTCTCCCCAACATAGGTGGGAACAGATCCAACTTTTAAAAGAATTAAGATCCCTTGATTCTGAGCTCTGCTCATTAGCCTTAGGCACGGAGTCAATGCAAGGTGGCCCACTGCGGTCTAATAGAAAGGCTAAGCCGCTACATCAGCCTGTTCTCACCTTCCCAGTCACCCGCAGTCAGATAGATATTCTTGCCCAGGCTGAGGTCAAAGGCTTAGACGAGGACCAAGAGGGGGAAGCGGGGGAAATGGATCAAGGAGATCAGGACTCAGAGGATGAGGAGTTCACCCCTAGGCAGGAAGGAACCCAGAGTGTCTACAAAAACTTAAGCCTGCGTTTTCTTGAAAAACTTAAAAAGGCTTGTGCTCACTATGGCCCCACTGCACCCTACACAGTGGCTTTATTAGAAATCCACAGCCCAAAATGTCTTACTCCCAATGATTGGAAATTTCTAGCCCGAGGTACCCTCAGTGCTGGAGACTTCCTGTTATGGAATGCAGATTTCAAAGAGCACTGTCAGGAAACTGCTCAAAAAAATTTAACTAAGGCCTCCTCTAAATCCTGGATTTATGTTAAGCTAGTGGGCAATGCACCTTTTGACACTAACCCTAAACAGGCATGTTTTCCTGCTCGACATTTGGCGCAGATTAAGACTGCTGGCTTACATGCTTGGAGACGCGTCCCTCAAAAGGCCTCAGTTACCACTTCCCTGGCAAAAATTCGACAAGGGCCCGACAAGCCTTATAACGACTTTGTTCCCCGGCTTAACCTAGCCGCGAAATGCTTGCTTGGACCAAGCGAAAGCTAAAGCACCTTTGTAAAATATCTTGCCTTTGAAAAGACCAAGCCAGCATGTCAGGATGTTCTTCGACCACATAAGGTTAAAGGGAAACTTTCTGACTTTATTAGACTCTGTGCAGGGGTGGGTGCAGCCCATGCCATGGGTCTCGCCCTAGGTGCCACCTTTACCAAGGCCTTTCACAATCCTGGCTCATGTACTTGCTTTACTTGAAAACAACCTGGCCATTTTACACACGATTGTCCGACAGGCAAACAAAGCCTAGGAATAGCGTCTCCTCAAACTGGGGTTAAACCGCCCCCAGCTACTCTTTGCCCTATATGTGGTAAAGGTTATCACTGAGCCAGTGAGTGTAGATCTAAGACAAATGCCCTCGGCAGCCTATTTCTTCCTGCTTCTCGGGAAACTCCCTGTGGGGCCAGCCCCTGGCCCAGACCTCCCCCAGTACAAACCCAGGGGCAAGAGGTTTTTTCCCTCCCAAACTCCCAAGCTACCTCAAAATCCTTCTTCACAATTGCCTCCATTCAACGAGCCACCCCAGGCAGCGCAGTATTGGACCTCTGTGCCACCACCAATACAATATTAGACTCAATCCAAGGGCCCCAGCTAATACCCACTGGAATTATATGTCCCCCTCCATCTCATACGTGTGCACTGATTCTTGGAATAGCCTCTACTACCTTATAAGGCGTTCAGGTCTTCCCTGGCATTATTGATAATGATTTCACTGGAGAAATAAAAATACTGGCCACAGCTATTAATGGAGTTGCAGCCATCCCCGCAGGAAGAAGACTTGCACAATTAATACTCCTTCACTTGGATTCAGGAGGCACTTCCACCACCGATTGGCATATATTGCTACTTTTTTTTTCTTTTATTGGTTGTTCAAAACATTACAAAGCTCTTGACATATCATATTTCATACATTAGATTCAAGTGGGTTATGAACTTTCATTTTTACCCCAAATACACATTGCAGAATCACATCGGATACACATCCACATTTTAAATAATGCCCTATTAGTTACTTTTGTATTCTGCTACCTTTCCTATCCTCTTCTATTCCCCATCCCCTCCCCTCCCATCTTCTCTCTCTACCTCATCTACTGTAATTCATTTCTCTCCTTGTTTATTTTCCCATTCCCCTCACAACCTCTAATATGTAATTTTGTGTAACAATGAGTTTCTCCCTCCATTACCATGCAATTTCCCTTTTATCTCAATTTCCCGCCACCTCATGTCTCTGTTTAATGTTAATCTTTTTTTCCTGTTCTTCCTCCCTGCTCTGTTCTTAGATGCTCTCATTATATCAAAGAAGACATTTGGTATTTGTTTTTTTTAGGGATCGGCTAGCTTCACTAAGCATAATCTGCTCTAGTGCCATCCATTTCCCTTCAAATTCCATGATTTTGTCATTTTTTAATGCTGTGTAACACTCCATGGTATAAAAATGCCACATTTTTTTTATCCATTCATCTATTGAAGCCCATCTGGGTTTGTTCCACAGTGTAGAAATTGTGAATTGTGCTGCTATGAACATCGATGTGGCAGTATCCCTGTAGTATGCTTTTTAAGGACTTCAGGGAATAGTCCAAGAAGGGCAATAGCTGGCTCAAAGGGTGGTTCCATTCCCAGCTTTCCCAGGAATCTCTATACTGCTTTCCAAATTGGCTGCACCAGTTTGCAGTCGCACCAGCAATGTACAAGAGTACCCTTTTCCCCACATCCTCACCAGCACTTGTTGTTGTTTGACTTCATAATGACTACCAATCTTACTGGAGTGAGATGGTATCTTAGGGTGGTTTACATTTGCATTTCTCTGACTGCTAGAAATAGTGAGCATTTTTTCATGTACTTGTTCATTGATTGTATGTCCTCCTCTGAGAAGTGTCTGTTCAGGTCCTTGGCCCATTGTTGATTGGGTTATTTGATATCTTATTGTCTAATTTTTTGAGTTCTTTTTATATTCTGGATATTAGAGGTCTATCTGAAGTGTGAGGAGTAAAAATTTGTTCCCAGGATGTAGGTTTCCTATTTACCTCTCTAATTGTTTCTCTTGCTGAGAAAAAAAATTTCAGTTTAAATAAGTCCCATTTGTTGATTATTGTTATTAACTCTTGTGCTATGGGTTTCCTATTAAGGAATTCGGAGCCCAACCTCACAATATGTACATCGGAGCCAACATTTTCTTCTATCAGACGCAGAGTCTCTGATTTGATATCTAGCTCCTTGATCTTCTTTGTACATGGCAAGAGGAGGGGATTCAGTTTTATTTTGTTGCATATGGATTTCCAGTTTTCCCAACACCATTTATTGAAGATGCTATCCTTCCTCTATTGCATGCTTTTAGCTCCTTTATCAAATATAAGATAGTTGTCACTTTTTGGATTAGTCTCTGTGTCCTCTATTCTGTACCATTGGTCCACCTGCCTATTTTGGTACCAGCACCATACTGTTGTTTTTACTATTGCTCTGTAATATAGTTTGAAATCTGCTTTCGCTATACCGCCTGATTCACGCTTCCTGCTTAGAATTGCTTTTGCTATTCTGGGTCTTTTATTTTTCCATAAAAATTTCATGATTGCTTTCTCTATTTCTACAAGAAATACCATTGGGATTTTGATTGGCATTGCATTATGCCTACAGAGAACTTTTGGTAATATCGCCATATTGATGATGTTATTTCTGCCTATCCATGAACAGGGTATATTTTTCCATCTTCTAAGATCTTATTCTACTCTCTTTTTAGGGTTCTATAGTTTGCATTGTATAAATCTTTCACCTCTTTTGTTAGGTTGATTCCCAAGTATTTTATTTTTATTTTTTGACTATATCATGAATGGAGTGTTTTTCCTCATCCATTTCAGAAGTTTTGTCGCTGATATACAGAAATGCCTTTGATTTATGCATGTTCTTTTTATATCCTGCCACATTGCTGAATTCATTTATTAGTTCTAGTATTTTTTTTGTAGATGCTTTTGGGTCTTCTATGTATAGAATCATGTCACTGGCAAATAGTGATAATTTAAGTTATTCTTTTCCTATTTTTATGCCTATAATTTCTTTCATCTGTCTAATTGCTATGGCCAGTGTTTCGAGAACTATATTGAAGAGAAGTGGTGATAGAGGACATCCTGTCTTGTTCCAGATTTTAGAAGAAATGCCTTCAACTTTTCTCAATTCAGAATGATGCTAGCTTGATACTTAACACAGATAGCTTTTACAATGTCGAGGTAAGTTCCTGTTATTCCTAGTTTTTCTAATGTTTTGAACATAAAGGGATGCTCTAATTTTTCTAATGCTTTTTCTGCGTCTATCAAGATGATCATGTGCTTCTTATCTTTAAGTCTATCGATGTGGTGAATAATATTAATTGATTTCCGTATATTGAAACATCCTTGCATCCCAGGGATGAATCCTAATGATCATGGTGCACAATTTTTTTGATGTGCCTTTGTATCCGATTCACCAGAATTTTATTGAGGATTTTTGCATCTAGATTCATCAGAGATATTGGTCTGTAGTTTTCTTTCTTTGTGGTGTCTTTGTCTAGTTTCAGAATCAGGGTGATGTTGGCCACATACAATTAATTTGGCAGAGCACCCTCTTTTTCTGTTTCCTGAAATAACTTGAAAATTATTGGTATTAATTCTTTTTTAAAGGTTCTGTAAAACTGCGCTGTATACCCATCCGGTCCTGGGCTTTTCTTGGTTGGTAGTCTTTTGATTGATTCTTCTATTTCATCCATTGAAATTGGTCTGTTTAAAATGTGTGTATCCTCATGACTCAGTCTGGGCAAATGATATGACTTTAGAAATTTTTCAATATCTTCACTATTTTCAATTTTATTGGAATATAGGTTTTCAAAATAATTTCTAATTGTCTTCTGTATTTCTGTAGCATCTGTTGTGATATTGCCTTTTTCATCGCATATATCAGTAATTTGAGTTCTCTCTCTTCTTCTCTTCTTTAGCATGGCTAAGGGTCTATTGATCTTATTTATTTTTTTGAAGAACCAACTTTTAGTGTTGTTAATTTTTTCAATAGTTTCTTTTGTTTCAATTTCGTTGATTTCCGCTCTGATTTTAATTATTTCTTGGCTTCTGCTACATTTGCTGTTGTTTTGCTCTTCCTTTTCTAGGACTCTGAGATGAAGTGTGAGCTCATTTATTTGTTTGTTTTTCCTTTTTTTGAGGAATGACCTCCAGGCAATGAATTTCCCTCTTAAAACTGCTTTCATAGTTTCCCATACATTCCGATATGTTGTGTCTGTATTTTCATTTATCTCTAAGAATTTTTTGATTTCCTCCTTTATGTCTTCTGTAACCCATTGACCATTCAGTAACATATTGTTCATTTTCCATGTGATGTAGGATTTTTCCTTCCTTCTTTTATCATTGACTTACAGTTTCATTCCATTATGGTCAGATAAAATGCATGGTAGTATCTCTACCTCTTTATATTTACTGAGGGTTGCCCTATGACATAATGTATGGTCTATTTTTGAGAAGGATCCATGTGCTGCTGAGAAAAAAGTATATCCACTTGATGATGGTTGATATATTCTATATATGTCAGTTAAGTCTAGGTTATTGATTGTGATATTGAGTTCTATAGTTTCTTTATTCAACTTTTGTTTGGAGGATCTGTCCAATGGTGAGAGAGGTGTGTTGAAGTCACCCATAATTATTGTGTTGTTGTCTATTTGATTCTTGAACTTGAGGAGAATTTGTTTAATGAACATCGCAGCACCATTATTTGTTGCATAAATATTGATAATTTTTATGTCTTGTTTGTGAATGAATCCGTTTAACAGTATATAATATCCTTCCTTATCCCTTTTGATTAACTTAGTCTTGAAGTTGATTTTATTGGATGTGAGGATGGCCACCCCTGATTGCTTACGAGGACCATGTTCATGGTATATTTTTTTTCCAACCTTTCACCTTCATCCTGTGTATGTCTTTTCCATTGAGATGTGTCTCATGCAGGCAACATATTGTTGGATTTGTTTTTTTTTAACCCAAGGTACCAGCCTATGTCACTTTATCGGAGAGTTAAAGCCATTAATGTCTAGAGTTACTATTGATATATGGTTTTTACTGCCAGCCATGTTTGATTATTTATGTTTATTTTTTAATTTAGTTACTCTTCATGACTAGCTTTTCCCCCACCCTCTGTCATTACTGAGGCACTTCCCAGTGATGGTTTTGGTTGTTGTTTTTTATTTCTTCCTCGTGTAGTGTTTTGCTCAAGACACTTTGCAATGCTGGTTTTCTGGCTACAATTTTTTTTTAGCTTTTGTTTATCATGAACTATTTTTATTTCGTTGTCATACCTGAAGCTTAATTTTGCTGGACATAGAATTCTTGTTTGGCATCCATTGTCTTTCAGTATTTGAAATATGTTGTTCCAGGATGTTTTCGCTTTCACCGTCTCTGATGAAAAATCTGTTGTTAACCTTATTGGTTTACCCCAGAATGTCATCTGCCTCCTTTCTCATGTAACTTTTAATATTTTCTCTTTGTTCTGTATATTGAATATCTTCATAACAATGTGTCTTGCCATTGCTCTACTGTGATTTTGTGTGCTCGATGTCCTGTATGCATGTACAATTTGTATATTCGCTTCCTTTTTTATTTCTGGAAAGTTTTCTGTAATTATTTTATTCAGCAGATTACTCATTCCCTTGGTTTGAATCTCTGTACCTTCCTCTATCCTGATGACTCATAAGTTTGTTTTTTTTTATGTTATCCCATATCTCTTGGATGTTTTTCTCATGATTTCTTACCAGCCTTTCTGAGTTGGCTAGACCCTTTTCAAGATGATATATTTTGTCTCATTATCTGATGTTCTAGCTTCTACTTGCTCCACTCTGTAAGTGATACTCTTAATTGAGTTTTTAATTTGGGTTATCACTTCCTTCATTTCTAGAATTATTGTTTGATATTTTTTATAATCTCTATCTCCTGATAAAGATGCTTTACTTCTTCTTTTATCTGTTTATGTAATTCATTTTCAATGTGTTCTTTCACTGTTTGGATTTGCTGTCTCGTATCCTCTTTAAGGTTCCATTCCATCTGTCTAAGGTATTCCTTGAGTTCTTTATATGACCATTTTTCTCATGACTCTAGGTCCTCCTGAATATTTAGGCTGTCCTTCATTGTTTGTACTCCTTTTCTTTCTTGCTTTCTTATGCTGCTCATGTTACTTCTTGTTCTGTTTGACTGCTGAGTTACTGCTTACTCTTATAAATTTATTTGATGCTTGGGAGGAAAGATATTAGAACGGAAGGGAAGAAGTCACTAAAGAGAATGAGAGTAGGCAGGTAGATCAAAGAAGGGGGAATAAGAAATTTGAAAAGACAAAGAAAAATGTGGAAAATAAATAAAGAAAGAAAAAATTTTAAAAAATGATAATAAAAAATGAAAATTAAATTTAAAATAATAATAATAATAATAAAATGAAAAATTAGAAACATTAAAAAAGTTAAAGAAGAACAACAAAAAAATGAAAATGAAAGAAAAAGAAAAAAATAAAAATTAAAAAAAAAATAATACATGGAGTCATAGAGTTCAATTTACTTCTCTTGCAGTAGGTGGAGCTGTGCGCACTGGGCCAAGCTTCTCCTCTCAATAGGTGGGAACCAATCACTGTGCAGCAGCTCTTCCTCCCAGACTGGGCAAGTCTCCAATCCTGACTGGCTAGGGCCTTCTCTTCTGTTTCCTCAAGCCAGGCCCCGCTCACCTGTGACACTCATCACAATACAGGCTACACGCCAGGTCTGCTGCTCCTGGGAGCCCTGTTTTCATGAACGCCTCGGCCCACTCTTCCTGTTTGCCTCCCTCAGACCCTAAGTTTGTAGAGCTTGTGGCTGAGAACCCCCAGTGAATTTGCTTGCCCTCCGGCAGCTATGCCCCCAGTAGCTGGTGCAAGAGACCTCAGTTGTCAGCACTGGTGGGAGCGGTAGCCAGCGGTTATGCACTGCAAGTCCCGTGACACTCCTGACTTCCTTGGTCTGGCTATCATGCTCACGGGAGAGCTGGGAGGACCCTTTCGGGAGAGCTGGGAGGGGCTCTTAAGGTTTCCCCGCTGTGTGGAGAGAGATGGCTAGGGGATTACACACCTGTCGTGCTGGTTTCAATTAAGTTATCTCCTCCGCCCGTGACATCAGTTCTCTGGCATGGTGGTATGCCATGCAAATGGTGAACGTTCGTTCCCTTTGCCGAGTGACCAATGCAACGGGTGGGTCCTGACTGTCTCTCCCAAGCCCCATTTCAATCATGTGACCACTGCCTATGAAGGGTCACTTGGCTTTTAACTCTGTAAATACAGAAGGGCTGACCCGTTATTTCAGTGGGATTGTTAGTGCTGAGTCACGAGAAGCAGGCGAACCTCAGCTTGAATGCAGCGGATCTGTGCTCTGTGTGTGTTCTGAGGGGCCCAGACTGTTTTCCCTATATTCACGTCACGTCATCATTGACTAGTGATTCTGAGCAAACAGCATTTAGACAGTTTACGACTCCATATACCTGCACAGCTGAAGAGGTCAGAGACTTGATCTCTCTATGCCCGCCGCCATGTTGGATCTCCTATATTGCTACATTTTATTGTGTGTGCCTGTGCGTGTGTGTGTATGTATATATATATACTCTCCAGATTTTTTAAAATTTGAAAAATATGTGTCTTATTAAACACTCCCTAAATTCATTCATATTCATGTATGTGGATTTATAATCAACTTTCCACAAGATTATTCTCAGAAATATTCATCCACCTGAAATACATATTTGTTTCCAAGTACTGAAAACTAACTTCATTAATGGTGCATACAAACCCTAATATTTCTAAAGTAACTGACCCAGGTTAACATCAGTGCAAGTAGATTCCTATGGGACATGATGTGTATTTTGAGGATCATTTTTCTTTAACACTGGTACTTTACTATTTCATCAGTTTATGCAGACCATAGGATATATATTTCATACACAAGCTAGCAAATATATAGGCATTTGCTTCACTATCAATCACTTCCTGCTTCAGAACACATGTATTCATCCATGTTTCTTGACAGGTCTTCATAAGACTTCTTTCCAAACACATTATTTTCGTTTTTCATAGTCAATTATGAAGCAAAACTCAAACACCCTTCATGATAAACCATAATCCTAATATTACCATTAGATGTATAACTGGTTGGAATGAATGATTGTATAACAATATAAGCTTTCTTATATATTTTCAGATATCAATTCAATCCATTATTTAAAGTGGAACCAGTTATATTATTTATTCACAGTATATTCCATTCATGAATTATCTCTATATTCATAGACACAAGGTACACCTCTTTTTACCCCTAATACTAATGTATAGGGCTTCAAAATATTGTTCCCAGAAATGGTCGAAGAAATACTCATGTCACCTGATCTACATGTATATTTTATCACAGTAATATTCTCGACACAAAATGCAAAGGTCACACTTATGATTGTACCAAAGCCTAATAGGAAAGTGAACATGGATAACTAAAAACATCCATGTCCAGGTTGCCTAATGCTCTCAAACATCAATCTTATTGGTGACTACATATTTGTTTCTTCCTAAGATTATATATTCAACCTCAACACTGTTGAAAATGTCTAATCCTATCACTCATTCTATAATTATCTGATTTCATAATGTCACTGTTGATACCTGCTTTCCCACACATTTTCCCCAGTTAATTATTGTGACTGACTAATCACATGTGCTGACATTTACATTCACTCTCTAAACGAAACCCTATTGCTAAAGAACTTTTGTTCCAAATCATACACTCATTCTTCTTCCTAAACCTACTGAGTATCTTCCTAATACTGACTATCCCTTTTTGACTGGATGTTCTCTTCTACATTCAATCATCCAAGGTACAATGTCCTATGCCATTGTGTATAGATTCATCTGAGACAATTGTGCAGAACATCATGCAACACTAAGTATCCCAATTAAGGGCCCAATGCCCTTCTGGGCTTCAACTCTTACTTAGATTTCTCTTTTCATATATATATTTCACGTATATATTCTTGTATATATCGTAGTTTCCCAATACCAATATTTATCCTGCAGAATGATTCCTAACCCAAATCAAACCTGTTATTAACCCTAACAACACACTGTTACCTCAATCTACCTTGACAGAAGAGCAGGGACAGAGTTGGTCTTACAATACAGGAATGTAGTAGATCTTCCACCTGCTGAGAACCTCAAAGGTCCATGCAGAAATTATCCCTATAGAAGATGTAGGCATCTATGAAGGACCTGAGAGACCAAAAGTCAACTTCCATGGCAAACAACCTAGTGTCTGATCAGCCTCTGTGTCCTTAATGCAGAGAAGATGGACCAAACCAGGCCTGTGTGGAGAGCTACTCCAGATGACTATGGTTGATATACCATTCTAACTTGTGAAAGTGTCAGAGGAAGTAGGGGCAGCCTCCAGCTTATGGGACCCTTGGAAGCAACTGTTAGAAAAAAGTGGTTGTTAAGGCACTGACCTCATTTAGGTCCTGAAGGAAGTGACTTACCTCACTTCCTTGGTGATAGAAATCAAAGAACATTGGATCCAGAAAGCCAGGCGCCCAGAGCCAGTCCCAGTCACAGTCCCATTGGGCAAACTTGTATGGATTTACCAAGGTCATAGTCAATCTTTCTTGGTACCTACTGATGTGAAGATGGCCAAATGCCAGGAGAGCTCTGTAGAGTGGCCTTTTCTGAGAAAGTAGGTAGTGGTTGATGGCAGGCTCCTGCAACTTCACAGAGTTGGCCAAGGAAACCAGATCTGAGACAGGGTACACCATCTCGGGGGAAATTGTATGGCCCACCAGTCAGAGGACACTCTGGATAGTCACAATCCTACTTGAGAGAAGGAGGTGCCTTTGTGCGTGTGGGTGTGGGCTTGTGGTTTTTTCTCATGTTCTGAGAATAGGTAGGAAAGATGGTTTGTTTGGTTTGGAGTGAACTGTTTCTAGTAAGTCATCTGACAAGGAGAGTGTTTCTATGTCTGTGTTCCCACTGGGTCCGTGGTTGTAGACATTAGAAAAGAGAATGCATCAATGGATGTGTGCGGCCTAGTGGAAAGCTTCCCAGCATTCATCCTGCCCAATTTATGAATGGACTGCGACTTGTCTTATGGATGGGCAACACCTGCTATCTTCCTAAGTTCTTGTTTTCTTCCTGAATTCCGGCCAATCTCCAGAACAGTCTCATGGTTTTGTGTCCAAAATATGTACCACCTCCACGCTCTGTGACATGGTCATGTACTGGATAGCTGAACCAAATGGTGAGTATCTCAGAAAACCCAGATATCAATGTGACCAGTACAGTCTCATTGGAGAAACCCTGCTTTGGACCATTTGCTTAGCTATTGTTCTGTTGCCAAGAATGTGAAGAAGGTCTTTGCCTCAGGTCACACCTTTGTGAAGCCTGAAGAAAACAGTTTCCAGATGTAAATGAATGGGCATCACCTGTGGCTCTTTGCTTAATTGCTTTTAAAAGGGATGTGTCTGAATCAGCCTCTAGGCCCTGTTTGAGGCTGTGGCTTAGATTCTCAGCACCTGATAGATCTATAGAAATATCCCATGTGTGAATCCAAAACCAAAATGGCAAGAAGTGCAGTCATTGTGGGTGATGTCTCTCGCCCTTCTCTGTTAGTTTCCTGATGTCCATCAAGTGAGAATAGGGATCCTTTGGGTCAAATGAGTTCTTCATAGCACAGTAGATGTGCTTGGGTTTTCTTATGACTCCAAATCACATAAAGAATATATACCTAACAGTCAGTAGGCCTCAAATTGCAGAAGAAGAGCAGTATTAATGGCAGGCCTATTTGATCACTCCTTTTTCACAGGAAGGGTGTCCAGGCCACCCTGATTTTAGGCAAATGAAGGGCAAGGGAGCTTATTTTGGACACTGTCTTGGTCTCCGTCCCTAATGGAAACATCCAACCAGAGGTTATGATGAGTGTCTATATGGAAGAAGGTGAGGGCCATGTGGAAGTGTTTTGGTTTTAATTGTGGTCATTTGTGTGGCGGTTGTGAAAGATGACTGGGTCCACCTGAGCTTAAACTCTGCTGTGATTGCCCTTAGAGACTGAGTTGTGGAACTGACCTCAGAGAAGTATTGCCATGAATTGTGTTGGGATTTTAGAAGGCCACACATGAGAGTCGCCCTTGGAAATTGAGATCTAGGCCCAGGTTCTCTTTCCACAGTGAACTGGTAATATCAGCCAGGATATCACATGATTTTATTCTGAAAGTCTTGGTAACCATATTGAGAGTCAAAAGACACATGGACCTCACATAGTAGACCTCAATGGGACTGGCTTCATGTGACCATTCGGCCACTCTTTGGGAATCCTTGCTTGTGAGAGTTTTCCAGAACTTTATTTGAAATGAGCTTTCTCACCATTTAATGGTTCCTGAATGAATTGAAACCCACAGTTCCTCAAACTTCATCCTTGAATATTGGCTAGATAAATACCAAGGATTTTTTTTAAAATCCCATGAACAGGTGGTACTGGAGAACCTTTCGATTGGATGTCCATTTGCTGAACAGGAGTGAACCAGAAAATGCATTGATTGGCAGGGCTTCATGAAAATGGTGTAGAACACAGATGCCAGCAAGATAGAGCCTGCTGAGTTCTGGGCCTAGAGCAGTGGTGTGCAGGTGTGTGATAAAACATCTGTGGTGTGGCCATGTGGATCTGCCATTGTCTTCCAAATGGCTTGTGACTGACATGGTGCAACCAACAGACCCTTATATGTAAAGGCATCTTGTTATATGAAGAGGATTCATGGCTATGTTCAAAATCAGATGACTGGGTCCACCTGGGCTTGAATTCTGGTGTGATTCCCCTTAGAGACTGAGTTCTGGAACTGACCTCAGAGAAGTATTGCCATGAAATGTGTTGGGATTTTAGGAGACCACACATAAGAGTCGCCCTTTAAACTGAGATTTAGCATTGAAGTGCTCTGTCCCATAATGAAAGATACACAAACAGTGAAAGCAAAAACACACGATACAGACAAGACAAGATAATAAAGACAGGCAATGGACATCCAACACTGAGAACAGGACTGAGTAGCTGGCAAAACCCAATGGGCTGGCGATACCGAATCCGAAACAAAATATCACTGAGGCGAGGAGACTATTGTAACTCAATTTCCCAAGTCCTCTGGGGCGTCCCCCAGGGACTTGGCCTGTGGCTCTGTGACACGTCTGTCAGCCACCGTCTCAGAGAGCTCACACTCTTCATTGACAGCCATTTTGCCAAGACCTAACCTGAAACCTGAAACCAAAAAGAGGCAGAGGAAGAGACCACCAAGAAACTGACTCATGCAACAGCAAAGGGTTTATTGGGGGTCGACCATGCTGGTGCTCAGAGTTCACTTGAATACAGCAGGGGGCCCTGAAAACAGCTTGAGCAGAGCTTATATACTTTTCTTGGAGAGGGCAAGGAGGGAAGTTTATTGATGGGTCAGGGCGAGTGGGTGGTTTGTTTTCAACCAGGTGAGGGAGTAAATTCTGCAGTTTGGAAGTTGGAGACAACACATTTTGGGAACAAGATTAGCAAACAGTTCTCAAGATTTCAACAGTGTTTTGTTAAGCATACAGAAAAAAAGGAAGTAACAAGTACCTAATTTTATTAACCATTCACTACCGACTATACATTTTTAACTGGATGTTCTCATCTACATTCAATCTTCCAAGGTACAAGGTCCTATGCCATTGTATATCAATTTATCTGAGACATCTGTGCAGAATGTAATTCAATGATAAATATCACAATCAAGGGCCCAATGCTCTTATGGGATTCAAATCTTACTTAGATTTCTGTTTTCTTACATATATTTCACCTATATATTCTTATACATATCACAGGTTCCCAATACCATTATTCATCCAGCAGAATGATTCCTAACCCAAATCGAACATGTTATTAACCCTAACCATACACTGTTCCCTCAATGTAACTTTACAGAAGAGCAAAAACAGAGTTGGTCTTACAATACAGGATAGAAGGGGATCTTCCACCTGCTGAGAGCCTCAAAGGTCCATGCAGAAATGATCCATGGAGGAGATGTAGGCAGCTATGAAGGACCTGAGAGAGAAAATTCAACTTCCATGGCAAACAACCTGGTCAGGATGAAGGGATGTCTCTGAATCAGCCACTCTCTTCTTAATGTAGAGAAGATGGACCAAAACAGGCCTGTGTGGAGAGCTGTTCCCAGGTGCCTATGGTGGATATACCATTCTAACTTGTGAAAGTGTCACAGGAAGTAGGGGCAGCCTCCATCTCATGGGACTCTTAGAAGCAACTGTTAGGACAAAGTGGTTGCCAAGGCAGTGACCTCATTCAGTTCCTGAAGGAAGTGACCTCACCTCACTTCCTTGGCGATGGAACTCTCTGAACTTGTGATCCAGGAATACAGGTACTCAGAGCCAGTCGCAGTCGCAGTCCCAGTGGTCTCACTTGTTTGGATTTACCAAGGACAGAGTGGGTCTTTCTTGGTACCTACTGATGTGAGGATGGCCAAATGCCAGAAGAGCTCTGAAGAGTGGCCTTTCATGAGAAAGCAGGTAGTGGTTCATGGCTGGCTCCTGCAACTTCACAGAGTTGGCCAAGGAGACCAGATCTGAGACAGGGTACATCATCTCGTGGGAAATTGTGTGGCCCACCAGTGAGAAGACCCTCCAGATAGTCACAGACCTACTTGAGGGAAGGAGGTGCCTTTGTGGGTGTGGGTGTGAGTTTGCGGTTTTGTCTCATGTTCTGAGAATAGGTAGCAAATGTCGTTTGTTTGGTTTGGAGTGAACTGTTTCTAGTTAGTCAACTGAGAAGGAGAGTGTTTCTATGTCTGTGTATCCCACTGGGTCCGTGGTTGTAGACATAAGAAAAGAGAATACATCAATGGATGTGTGCCTTCTAGTGGAAATCTTCCCAGCATTCTTCCTGCACTATTAATGAATGGACTGCAGCTTGCCTTATCAATCAGCTACACCTGCTATCTTCCTAAGTTCCTGTTTTCTTCCTAAATTCTGGCCAATCTCCAGAACAGGCTCATGGTTTTGAGTCCAAAATATGTACCACCTCCAAGCTCTGTGACGTGGTCATTTACTGGATAGCTGAACCAAATGGTGAGAAACTCAGAAAACTCAGGTATCAGTGTGACCAGTACAGCCTCAGTGGAGAAACCCTGCTTTGGAACTTTTGCTTACGTATTGTTCTGTTGCCATGAATGTCAAGAAGGTCTTTGCCTCAGGTAACCCCTTTGTGAAGCCTGAAGGAAACAGTTTTCTGATGTAAATGAATGGGCATCACCTGTGGCTCTTTGCTTCATTGCTTTGAAAAGTGATGTGTCTGAATCAAAACTCTATTCCCTTTGTGAGGCTATGACTTAGATTCTCAGCACCTGATGGATCTAAAGAAAGATCCCATGTGTGCATACAAAACCAAAATGGCCAAAAGAGCTGTCATTGTAGATGAAGTCTCTTGCCTTTTTCTGTAAGGTTTCTGACGTCCATCAAGTGAGAATAGGGATCCTTTGGGTCAAATGAGTTCTTCAAAGCCCTGCAGATGCTAGTCCATAGGTGCTTGCGTTTTTAATTACTCCAATTCACATAAAGAATCTATATCAGACTGTCAGTAGGCCTAAATTTGAGAAGGGGAGCAGTATTAATGGTAGGACTCTTGGATCACTCCTGGTTCACAGGAAGGGTCTTGAGGTAAACCTGACTTTAGCAAATGAGAGGCAAGGTAGCTTATATTAGACACTGTCTTGGGCTGCGCCCCTCATGGAAACCTCCAACCAGAGGTTATGATGAGTGTCTATATGGACGAAGATGAGGGTCATGGGGGAGTATTTTGGTTTTAATTGTGGTCATTTGTGTGGCAGTTGGAAGAGATGACTGGGTCCAACTGGGCTTGAACTCTGGTGTGATTCCAATTAGAGACTGAGTCCTCAAACTGACCTCATAGAAGTATTGCCATGAATTGTGTTGGGATTTTAGGAGGCCACACATGAGAGTCGCACTTGGAAACTGAGATATAGGCCCAGGGTGGCTTTCCATAGAACAATGGGAATCTCAGGCAGGATATCACATTATTTTATTCTGAAAGACTTGGCAGCCATAGTTGAGAGTCAAAACACACATGGACTTCACATTGTAGACATCAATGGGCCTGGATTCATGTGACCTTTTGTCCACTCTTTGGGAAGCCTTGCCTGTGAGTGTTTTCCAGAACTTTCTTTGAAATGAGCTTGCTCACCATTTAATGTTTCCTGAATGAATTAAAACCCACAGTGCCTCCAACTTCATCCTTGAAAAATGGCTAGATAAATACCATGAAATTTTTGAAAATTTCATGACAAGGTGTCACTGGAGTACCTTTGGTTGTCATGTTGCAAAAAATGAGTATACCAGACAGTGCCTTGATTGACTGGGTTTCATGCAAATGGTGTAGAACAGAGATGTTAGTAAGTTGGAGTCTGCTGAGTAGTGGGCCTAGAGCACTGGTGGGCAGGTGTGTGATAAAACATCTTTGTCTTATCACAGTATGGTCTATTCATACATTATCTCTATATTCATAGACACAGGTACACCTATTTGTACTCCCAATACTAATTTATACGTCTTCAAAATATTGTTCCCAGAAATGGTGGATGAAAAACTCATGTCTCCTAATCCACAAATACATTTTATTACAGTAATATTGTGGACACCAAAAGCAAATATCTCACTTATGATTGTACCAAACCCTAAATGGAATGTGAGCATGGATTACTAAATACATCCATGTCCAGGTTGCCTAATGCTCTCAAATGTCAATCCTATTGGTGAGTACATATTTGTTTCTTCCTAAGATTATGTGTTCAACCTCAAGCCTGTTGAATATGTCTAATGCTATCAGTCACTTTATACTTTGCCTGATTTTGTAATATCTCTATTGATATCTGCTTTTCTACTTATTTTCCCCAGTTCATCATCGTGACTGACTCTTCACATCTACTGACATTTACATTCACGCTATACATGAAACACTATTGCTAAAAATCTTTTGGTCCAAATCCTATACTCACTCCTCTTTCTGAACGCTACTAACTATCTTCCTAATCCTACCAACTATCCCTTTTGCCTGGATGTTCTCTTCAACATTCTATCCTCCAAGGTACAAAGTCCTATGCCATTGTGTATCGATTTATCTGAGACATCTGTACAGAACATAATTCAAAGCTAAGTATCCCAATGAAAAGGCCAATGCCCTTCTGGGCTTCAAATCTTACCTAGATTTCTGTTTTCATACTTTTATTTCACCTCTATATTATTGGAAATATCACAGGTTCCCAATGCCATTATTCATCTCGCAGAATGATTTCTAACCCAAATAGAACCTGTTATTAATCCTAACTATACACTGTTTCCTCAATTTAACTTAACAGAAGAGCAGGGACAGTGTTGGTCTTACAACACAGGAATGTAGGGGATCTTCCACCAACTGAGAACCTCAAAGGTACATAAAGAAATGATCCCTGGAGAAGACATGGGCAGCAATGAAGGACCTGAGAGAGCAAAAGTCATCTTCCATCGCATACAACCCGGTCAGGATGTAAGAATTATTCTGAATCAGTCTCGCTCTTCTTAATGTATGGAAGAAGGACAAAACCAAACTGGGTGGAGAGCTGTTCCCAGGCGACAATGGTTCATATACCATTCTAACTTGTGAAAATATAACAGGAAGTAGGGGCAGCCTCCATCTCATGGGATCCTTGGAAGCAACTGTTAGGACAAAGTGGTTGCCAGGCACTGACCTCATTCAGTTCTGAAAGGAAGTGACTTACCTCACTTCATTGGAGATGGAACTCTCTCAACTTGGGATGCAGGAATCCAGGCACCCAGAACCTGTCCTGGTCCCAGTCCCAGCGGGCAAACTTGTTTGGTTTTACCAAAGACAGAGTCAGTCTTTCTTGGTACCTACTGATGTGAGAATGGCCAAATGCCAGGAGAGCTTTGAAGAGGGGCCTTTTCTCAGAAAGCACTTATTGGCTCACCACTGGCTCCTGACAACTTCACAGCGTTGGCCAAGGAGACAAGATCTGAGACAGGACAAGCCATTTTGGGGGAATATAGTATGGCCCACCAGCCAGAGGACACTCTGGATAATCACAGACCTACTTGGGGGAAGGAGGTGCCTTTGTAGGTGTGGGTGTGAGTTGGTGATTTTGTCTAGTGTTCTGAGAATAGGTAGGAAAGGCAGTTTATTTGGTTTAAAGTAGACTGTTTCTTGTAAGTCGTTTGACAAGGCGAGTGTTTCTATGTCTAATATCCCACTGTGTCCATGGTCGTAGACATTAAAAAAATAGAATGCAATAATGGATGCATCCTGTCTAGAAGAAAGCTTCCCAGCATTCATCCTGCCTAATTTATGAATGAACTGCGGCTTCTGAAAGACTTGGCAGCAATAGTTGAGAGTCAAAACACACATGGAACTCACCTTGTAGACCTCAATGTGCCTGTCTTCATGTGAACTTTTGGCCACTCTTTGGGAAGTCTTGCCTGTGAGGGTTCTTTAGAGCTTTCATTGAAATAAGCTTCCTCACCATTTAATGGTTCCTGAATAAATTGAAACCCACAGTGCCTCCAACTTCATCCTTGAAAAATGGCAAGAATAATACCATGACATTTTTGAAATTCCCATGACCAGGTGGCACTGGAGAAACTTTGGATGTCCTGTTGCTGATCATGTGTGTACCAGACAGTGCCTTGATTGACTGGGATTCATGAAAATGGTGTAGAACAGAGATGCCAGTAAGTTGGAGCCTGCTGAGTAATGGGCATAGAGCAGTGGTGTGCAGGTGTGTGATAATACATCTGTGGTGGGGTCATGTGGATCTGCCATTGTCTTCCAAATGGCTTGTGACTGACATGGTGCAGCAAGCAGAACCTTGTATGTAAAGGCATCTTGTTATATGAGTGGTTTCAGGGCAATGTTTAGATCCATGTTGCTATGGTCAATGGGGAAAGCTATGTAGGATAGAAGCCTGGTTGGTGCATTCTCCTGCAGACCCTGACCCACCACACATGACAGAACTCTCACCAGTACTGTGTCCCAGTTGAACTCCTTGTATTTCATGAAGCAAATACCAAATTCTCAGTGCAGCATCAAGAAACCCCATGAAAATTGGATGATGACCAAATGACTTCACAGTCAACACGGAAAGACACTTATACCCCAGTGGAAACAGTTTACCTACAAAGAGAGAATTCAGCACTGCTGCCTCATGTTCATTGGAAAATAAGAAACCATGTCCTCCAGATCACATAGATGCAGATCGAGCTTTGATGGTCTCACTAGAAAGGAAGCTAAAACTCCTAACATCAACATGTATTTCAAGTGCCAAACCTCAGAGGTTGTTTCTCCAGAAGTCTTTAGGCCGGCAGAGGTCCATGTTTGTGGAGTTCTTACCCTGTTCCTTACTTTTAGAAACTCCTCTACCACTTCCAAGGTTGTGAACACCTGAACATTTTCAATTCCAGATATGTATTCACAGATTTTTTTAACTCTTCTCCTCTAATTGTGTCTCAATTCGTGCCAAGGTAATGTCAAGGCATTGTTCTGAATGAGAGTGAGAAGACTTTTGTGTAGCATATATTTGCATACACATTGGAATCATTTTCCAATTTTCCATTCCAAATACTCAGTCCCTGACTGTCCGGGACTAGAAGGAAGTTCTCCTTCAAAGAATAGCCTGACACTTACAAGAAACAGCCCCCTGGAAGACATCCTGTCTAAGAGACATCCTGTAGCCATCTATCATCCTGAGACATCCTGCGCCCATCTGTCTTCCTGAAACATCCTGACTTTATGTCACCTTCTGAAGACATCCAGCAACTGCCGATAAGAGAGCTTTCCCATTCCCAGCATATAAATACCCCTGTGTGAACAATAAAAGTTTGCAGCTTGATCAGAACTCCTATCTTGCTGTCATCTCTCGTGTCTCTTGTCCCATCATTCCTCCCCACCTAGGTTCACCGCCCACGTTGATGTGTCCTGCCGGCCGGGATATCTGGCACCCTCCTACTGGGGCTCGAGCCTTTTACTGAGGGGGAATGCCATCCTCTGGGAAGACTTGGCCAAGCGGAGCTTGCGATCATTTTTTTCAAGCCTCAAGGAGTCCCTGAAGAAATGGTGGTTGCGTGTTGAGAAAAAGAACTTAAAATTATTCTTTTCACACACAGGAGAATTCTGTCCATGGTTTTCCCTTGAAGGGACCATTGATGGTAAATAATGGCTTAGAGTAGGAGACTGTCTAAAAGATTATTATGAATCCTTTTGCACAGAAAAGGGACCTGTTCCCACATTTTCATACTGGAAGTTAATTAATAAAAGTCTTAATAGTTCACCCTTTGACAATGGTACCTTAAACCATGTCAGGATTGGGGAAGAGGCTATGCAAATACCTCTCGTCCCCCCCTCGGCATGCCCTTCAGATAGTAGAGACAAAGACACTTCTCAGTCTCCCCAGGACCCTGGGAACCTTCCTGGTCCCCCTCAAAAACCCCACACTAATGAATAAGTCTTCCAGGGTTACCAAACGCCTTTATCCAGTTTTAAATCCCAGAGACACATTGACCCCTGGGGAGGAGGCTACCTTGGAGAAGGAAGAAGCTTGCTACCTTTCAGAATACCCAGCACCTCTCAGGACCCTGCCACAGCCAATAGGACTTACACATCCACCTCCCTCATATATCCCTCCTGTCTTTTGTGCTCCGGTCCTTCAGAGGCCAACTGCTCCCCCAGATATTTTTTTCCCACTTCCCTTGCCTAACCTGGCTCCCTTTTGAGAGTCTCTCCAACATAGACGGGAACAGATCCAACTTTTAAAAGAATTAAGATCCCATGACTCTGAGCTCTGCTCATTAGCCTTAGGCATGGAGTCAACAGAGCTGGCCCACAGTGGTCTAATACAAAGGCTAAGCTCCTCCCTCGGCCTGTTCTTTCTTTTCCAGTCACCCTCAGTCAGATAAATAAGCCCGCCCAGGGTGAGGACAAAGACTTAGATGAGGATCAATTGGAGGAAGCGGGGGAAATGTATCAAGGGGACAAATCGGGGGAATGGCAAGAGGAAGATCAGGACTCAGAGGATGAGGAGTTCACCCGTAGGGAGGAAGGAACCCAGAGTGTCTACAAAAAATTAAGCCTGCATTTTCTTGAAAAACTTAAAAAGGTTTATGCTCACTATGGCCCCACTGCACCCTACACGTTGGTTATATTAGAAAGCCACAGTGCACAATGGATTACTCCCAATGATTGGAAAATTTTAGCCCGAGGTACCCTCAGTGCCAGAGTCTTCCTGTTGTGGAATGCAGATTTCAAAGAGCACTGTTGGTCAACTTCTCAAAAAAAATTACCTAAGGCCTCCTCTAAATACTGGACTTATGTTAAGCTAGTGGGCAATGCGCCTTTTGACACAAACCCTAAACAGACACGTTTACCTGCTGGATTTTTGGCACATATTCAGATGGCTGGCTTACATGCCTGGAGACGACTCCCTCAAAAGGGCTCAGCTACCACTCCCTGGCAAAAATTCGACAAGGGCCCCACGAGCCTTATAGTGACTTTGTTGCCTGGCTTAACGTAGCCGCGGAATACTTGCTCGGACCAAGCGAAAGCGAAAGCACCTTTGTAAAACATCTTGCATTTGAAAACGCCAACGCAGCATGTCAGGATGTTCTTTGACCACATAAGGATAAAGGGGAAATTTCTGACTTTATTAGACATTGTGCCGGGGTGGGTACAGGCCATGCCATTGGTCTAGCCATAGGTGCAGCCTTTTCCAAGGCCTTTCTAAATCCTGGCTCACACACTTGCTTTACTTGTAAACCACCTGGCCATGTTTCACCCGAGTGTCCAACAGGCAAACAAAGCCTAGTGGTAGCGTCTCCTCAAAGTGGAACTAAACCGTCCCCAGCCACCCTTTGCCCTACATGTGGTAAAGGTCATCACTGGGCCAGTGAGTGTAGATCTAAGAAAAATGCCCTGGGACAGCCTACTTCTTCCTGTTTCTCAGGAAACTCCCTGTGGAGCCAGTCCCTGGCCCCTACCTCCTCCAGGACAAACCCAGGGGCAATAAGGTTTGTTCCCTCCTAAATTCCCAACCTACCACAAAATCCTTCTCCACAATTGCATTCCTCCAACGAGCCACCCTAGGCAGCGCAGGATTGGACCTCTGTACCACCACTGATACAATATTAGACTCAATGAAAGGGCCCCAGATAATACCCACTGGAATTATGGGTAACCTTCCATCTCATATATGTGCCCTTATTCTTGGAAGAGCCTCTACTACCTTTAAAGGTCTTCAGGTCTTCCCTGGCATTAATGATAATTATTTCACTGGAGAAATAAATATAATGGCCACAGCTATTAATGGAGTTGTGTCTATCCCTGCATGAACAATACTTGCACAATTAATACTCCTTCCCTTAGATTCAGAAGGCACTTCCACCACCCAAACCCTACCCTGGGGGACTGCCTCCTTGGGCTCCTCTGATGTGTATTGGGTTCAGCACATTTCTCACAATAGACCCACCTTTACCTTACTTATTGAAGAAAAGGAATTCCAAGGAATTCTGGATTCTGGAGCTGATGCCACAATTATTTTTCAAAAATACTGGCCATCAGTTTGGCCCCTCACCCCATCCTTGACTGACCTTAAAGGGATAGGACAGTCATAAAATTCTCTGGTTAGCTCTAGGGCTCTTAGCTGGACTGATAAAGAGGGTAATAAGGGAATTGTCACTCCTTTCGTTGTTCCTGACCTCCCTGTTAACCTATGGGGCAGAGATATTTTGAGTCAGATGGAAGTTATTCTTGCCAGTCCCAATTCCATGGTGACTCATCAAATGCTTCGTATAAATTTTGTCCCTGGTACAAGCTTTGTGAAACTGAGACAAGGACTGGTTGAGCCTATACAACGCATACAGAAAACAAATACATATGGGCTTGGGTATTCGGATTTTTAGTGTTGGTCCCTGACCCTCCTGTACCCCATGCAGATAAAATTATATGGGAGTCTCAGACTCCTGTGTGGGTGGATCAGTGGCCACTTATGCAAGAAAAATTGGAGGCTTCCTCCATGTTAGTGCAGGAACAGCTGACAGCCAGCCATGTAGAGCCCTCAACCTCACCATGGAATACTCCTATTTTTGTTATCATGAAAAAATCAGGCAAGTGACGCCATTTACAAGATTGGTGTGCCATTAATAATGTTACGTGCCTGATGGGAGCACTATAGCCAGGCATTCCCACACCAGTGGCTATTCCCAAAAACTATTGTAAAATGGTTGTTGACTTAAAAGATTGCTTTTTAACCATTCCTTTACATCCTGAGGATAGACCATATTTTGCCTTTAGTCTCCCTCGTATTAATTTTCAGGGCCCTATGCAGAGATTTCAATGGAAGTTTCTTCCCCAAGGTATGGACAACAGCCCTAGTCTTTGCCAAAAATACATTGCTCAAGCAGTAGACCCTGTGAGAGAGTGATGGCCACAAATTTATATTTTACATTATATGGATGATTTGTTAATTGCTGCACCTAATACCCATGACCTTAATAATTGTTACCTGGACCTTTACAAAACACTCACTATCTTGGGACTACAGATAGCTCCTGATAAGTTTCAAACACAGGACCCTTATACCTATTTGGGCCTTAAACTTCAAAATAATCAGATCCAAAATCCTGAAATAAAACTACTTGTGGACCATCTTCACACCCTTAATGATTTTCAAAAAAAACTAGGGGATATTCAATGGCTAAGACCATATTTAAAATTACCCACTTGTGTACTGTTGCCCTTTAAAGATATTTTGAGAGGTGTTTCCCACCCTTCTTCCCCTCGAAAGCTTACTCCTGAGGCATGATAGGCATTAAATCAAGTCACAGAAGCCATTGCCCAACAGTTTGTTACATAAACTTCTTATAACCTTCCTCTGGTTCTGGTTATTTTACACACTCCTCATACACCCACAGGAATATTTTGGCAGAGAGATCCACAGTTTAAAAATAAAGGCTGACCCTTGCTTTTGGTCCATTTACCCACCACATCCTCCAAGTTTATTACTGTTAATCCTGCTTAGGTAGCTTCTATCACTATAAAATGTTCCTTGCTTTCTCGACAACATTTTGGCAAAGACCTTGATAATATTTTAATTCACTATACTAAGAACCAAATCCAATTTTTACAACAGACAGGAGATGAATGGGGTATTGCCCTATCTGGTTTTTTGGGAACAATTGATAACCACCTCCCCAATGACCCCTTTTACATTTTGCCCAATTACATCCATTTATTTTTCCCAAAATTACTCAAAAGGCTCCCATTCCTCAAGCCCTTACTGTCTTTACAGACAATTCCAGTACTGGCCATGCAGTCCTTGTTGTCAATAACCAGCCTACCACCTTTGATACTGTCTATCAGTAAGCACAGCTTGTGGAATTGTTTGCCATAACACAAGTTTTTATAACATTTTTTGATAATCCTGTTAATATTTATACAGACAGTGCCTACATTGCTCATTCTGTGCCCCTGCTGGAGATTTCACCCGCCATTAAGGCTTCTTCCAATGCGGCCTTTCTGTTTCACCAGCTTTAGCAGCTAATTCAGACCAGACAACACCCATTTTTATTAGAACACATCAGGGCACACTCTGATCTTCCCAGGCCTCTAACACAAGGTAATGCCCAAGCTGATGCAGCCACTCATTCCATCTTTCCAATTTTTGTTGGCTCCATTCAAAAGGCCATGGAGTTACACAATCGTCACCATCTAAATTCCCAGAGCTTCGATTACTTTGTGAAATTACCAGGCAACAGGCACGAGAGATAGTAAAAGCATGTCCTGGTTGTGCTGTCTCCCTCCCCATTCAACACTTGGGAGTTAACCTCCGAGGATTACTGCCCAATCAGGTTTGGCAAATGGATGTTACTCATTTTCCTGAATTTGGAAAAACTAAATATATACATGTTTCTATAGATACCTTCAGTGGCTTTATTTTTGCATCACCACATTCTGGAGAGGCTACCAAAGATGTCCTTTCTCATCTTGTTTCAGCATTTTCCATAATGGGTAAACAAATTCATATTCAAACAGATAATTCTCCTGATTATATCAGTGACAAGTTTAAACAGTTTTGTGCTACCTTGCAAATTTGTCATACTACTGGAATTCCATACAACCCTCAGGGTCAAGGCATTGTGGAAGGTGCACACCTTACCTTAAAGACTTGGGTAACCCGCCTTAAGGCTTCTGCCCTTGTATTTACCAATCCCAGGCATCACCTTAACCATGCATTTTGTGCCCTTAATTTTCTTACCCTTACAAATAAATGGAAAGGCCCAGATCCTGTCCTCATCTGGGGATGAGGCTCAGCTTGTGTTTTGGACCAAGAGCAAGCATCCCAAGATGGTTACCAAAACGCCTGGTTAAACAGGTTAATGACTTACCTCAACCCAGGGACAGAGGCCCTCCCCCTGAGGACAAATTTTACTTTTTTTTGATGCAGCCAATCATCTGTGTGAGGATCCTGGTTAAGGTGTTTCTGCTAAACAGGTTTGTACACGGAGGCCATGGCCCTCCACCTTCCAACATCATGGAGTACCTTTTTGGCCCCCCCTGCGAATGCAAGGGAGGATTTTAGACTCAGGCTCCCACTAGTTGAACCCAGACTGCTTACTGCATGACTAAGGTCGCTTACCTCCATGCCGAGGTTGACCATAAACTCGGAGGAGTTCATCAGCCTAAATGGGAATGTGTTAGCAAGCCAAAGATTATTCCCCCTAGTTCAAGTAAAGCACTCAAAAATTGTTCTGCAACTTGTACACATATCCAGACAATGCATGTCTCTTGTTATGCGGCCTCTTGTTATGTGGCCTCAATTATGTGGATCGGCCATTGGAATCCAAATGGCTTGTGACTGACATAGTGCAGACATCAGACCCTTATATATAAAGGCATCTTTTTATATGGAGAGGTTTCAGGGCAATGTTCAGAATCAGTTTACTATGGTTATTGGGGCAAGCTATGTGGGATAGAAGCCTGGTTGGTGCATTCTCCTGCAGACCCTGACCCACCACACGTGAGAGTACTTCCTCCAGCACTGTGTCCCTGTTGAACTCCTTGTATTTCATGAAGCCAATACCAAACTCCCAGTGCAGCAGTAAGAAACACCACGAAAAGTGGAGGATGACCAAATGGCTTCACAGACCACACGGGTAGATACTTAGACCCCAGTGGCCACAGTTTACTAAAAAGAGAAAATTCAGAACTGCTGCCTCATGTTCATTAGAAAATAAGGAAGCATGTCCTCCAGGTCACATAGATGCAGACCCAGCTTTGATGGTCTCACTACCAAGGAACCTGAATCTCCTGACAACAACATATATTTCAAGGGCCCAACCTCAGAGGCAGTTTATCAAAAAGTCACTAGGCCAGGTGAGCTCCATGTTTGGGTATTGTTTACCCTGTCCCTTACTTTTGGAAACTGTTCTACCACCTCCAAGTTTGTGAAATCCTGAGCATTTTCCTTTCCACATATGTATTCACAGAGTCTAACTCTTCTCCTCTACTTGTGTCTTACTTGGGGCCAAGGTATAGTCAAGGCATTGTTCTGTATGAGAGTGGAAAGATTTTTGTGTATCACATATTTGCATACACATTAGATTCATTTTGCTATTTTCCATTTGGAATACTGAATCCCTGACACTAACCCATACCCTACTAGACTCTGACTACTAATCCTAATATGATGGACAAAACGAAACCTAACAGAATAGGAATACAGGCCATTCATAGGAAGCATGGTGTATACTTTGACTTTCCTTCTGCTTTATCAAGGGTATGTGTTATAAATCTAGTCAATTTTTCATTGTATACTTCTCCATTACTTTTCAAAGTTAACACATACATAAATTCCTGTCTCCCTTTCTCTGTAGCCTATTCAGCACATGTATTACTTTATGCATATTTAGAATCCTACCTGGTATCACACGTACATTCTTGTGAGCTCGCTGATTTTGGAAGATACAAATTGTGAAAAGATATCACTCCCCCTAAATACTGATGGTACTGGAATTCAACCAATGGTTGAATATCCTAGATGAACAACATTATACATAAATCCATGTTCAGTAAAATGAATATTTTTGGATATGTGGATGATATATATTTCATGATGAATTTCGATTGTCATGTATTGCTACATTTTATGTCTTTGTATGTGTGTTTATATATATATATATATATATATATATATATATATATATATATATATATATTCTCCAGATTTTTCAAAATATGAAATATATGTGTCTTATTATACACTTCCTAAATTCACTCATGTTTCTATATGTGGATTTATAATCAACATTTCACAAGATTATTCTCAGAAATATTCATCCACCTGAAATACATATTTATTTCCTAGTACTGAAAACTAACTTCGGTGAATGGTGCTTACAAATCCTAATATTTCTACAGTAACTGACCCAGTTTAACATCAATGCAAGTACAATCCTATGGGACATGATGTATATTTGAAGGTCACTTTTATTCAACACTTGTACATTACTATTTCTTCAGTTTATGGACATCATAGGATATATCCTTTCATCCACAAGTTCAAAAATTTATAGGCATTTGGTTCACTTTCAATCACTTAGTGCTTCAGAACACATGTATTCCTCCATGTTTCTTGAGTGGTCTATTCATGAGACTTCGTTCCAAACACATGATTTTCGATTTCCATAATCACGTTTGAAGCCAAACTTACCCACTCTTCATGATAAACTGTAATGCTAATGTCAAAATTCGATGTATAACTGATTGGAATGAATGTATGTATATCAATATAAGATTTCCTATATATTTTCAGGTATCAATTCAATCCATTATTTAAAGTTGGAACCAGTTCTGTTATTTATTTACAGTACTTTCTATAAAGGCATCATCTCTATATTCATAGACACAGGGTACACCACTTGTATCCGCAATACTAATTTATAAGTCTTCAAAATATTGCTTCAAAAACGATGGAATAAACACTCTACTCACCTGATATACATATACATTTCATCTCAGTAATATTCTTGACACAAAATGCAAGGGTCACACTTATGATTGAACCAAAGCCTAAATTGAATGTGACCATGTATTACTAAAAACATCCATGTCCTTGTTTCATAATGCTCTCAAATATCATTCCTATTGGTGACTACATATTTGTTTCTTCTTATGATTATGTATTCAACCTCAACCCTGTTAAAAATGTCTTTTCCTATCACACGCTTTGTACATTGCCTGATTTCCTAATGTCTATTGATATCTGCTTTCCTACACCTTTTCTCCAGTTCATCATTATGAATGATTCTTCTCATGTGCTGACATTTACATTCAATCTCTTACCAAAACCCTTTTTCTAAAGAACTTTTTGTCCAACTCCTAGACTCACTCAAATGGGTTGTTCCAAGCCCTGCAAAAGGTAGCCCATAGGTGCTTGGGTTTTCTCATGACTCCAATTCACATAAAGAATCTAAACCCCACAGTCAGTAGGCCTCAAATTGGAGAAGTAGAGCAGTATTAATGGCAAGCCTATTTGATCACACCTGGTTCACAGGAAGGGTGTCCAGGCCACCTTGACATTGGGCAATGAGGGGCAAGGGAGCTTGTTTTGGACACTGTTTGAGCTGAGCCCCTCATGGAAAACTCCAGCTAGAGGTTATAATGAGTGTCTATATGGAAGAAGATGAGGGCCATGTGGGAGTGTTTTGGTTTTAATTGTGGTCATTTGTTTGGTGGTTGGAAAAGATGACTGGGTCTACCTGGGGTTGAACTCTGGTGTGATCCCCCGAAGATACTGAGTTTTGGAAATGACCTCAGAGAAGTATTGCCATGAATTGTGTTGGGATATTAGGAGGCCACACATGAGCATCGCCCATGCATGACAGTAGGCCTCAAATTGAGAAGCAAACTTGCTGTCCAAATCCTTTACTCATTCTTCTTTCTAATCCTACCGACTATTTTCCTAATCCTACCTGGTATACCTTTTTGACTGGATGTTCTCTTTGAAATTCAACCATCCAAGGTGTAAGGTCCTGTGCCATTGTATATTGATTTATATGAGACACCTCTGCAGAACATAATTCAAATCTAAGTATCACAATCAAGGGCCTGATGTTCTTCTGGGTTTCATATCTTACCTAGGCTTCTGTTTTCATACTTATATTTGACCTATTTATCCATCTTAAGTAAAATGAATATTTTTGAATCTGTGGATGATATATATTTCATGATGAATTTTCTACTCACCTGATATACATATACATTTCATCTAAGTAATATTCCTGACACAAAATACAAGGGTCACACTTATGATTGTACCAAAGCCTAAATTGAATGTGACCATGTATTACTAACAACATCCATGTTCTGGTTCCCTAATGCTCTCAAATATCATTCATATTGGTGAGTACATATTTGTTTCTTCCTAAGATTATCTATTCAACCTCAACCCTGTTAAAAATGTCTTTTCCTATCACACACTTTGTACTTTGCCTGATTTCCAAATGTCTCTATTGATATCTGCTTTCCTACACCTTTTCTCCAGTTTATCATTGTGAATGACTCTTCACATGTGCTGACATTGACATTCACTCTCTAACTGAATCAACGTTGTTAAAGAACTTTGGGTCCAAATACTTTACTCACTCTTCTTTTGAAACCTACCAATTATCTTCCTAATCCTACCGACTATCCCTGTTTGAGTAGATGTTCTCTTCTACATTCAATGATCCTTGGTACAAGGTCCTATGCCATTGATTATCTATTTATTTGAAACATCTGTACAGAAAGTTATTCGAAGCTAAGTATACTAATCAAGTGCCCAATGACCTTCTGGGATTCCAATCGTTCCTAGATTTCTGTTTTCATACTTAAATTTCACCTCTATAGTCTTATAAATATCACAGATTCCCAATACCATTATTCATCCAGCAGATGATTCCTAACCCAAATTGAACATGTTATTAACCATAACCATGTACTGTTCCCTCAATCTAACTTTACATAAGAGCAGGGAAAGAATTGGTCTTACAACACAGGAATGTAGGGGATCTTCCACCTGATGAGAACTTCAAACTTCCATGCAGAAATGATCCCTGTAGAATATGTAGGCAGCTATGAAGCACCTGAGAGAGTAAGAGTCATTTTCCATGGCAAAAAATCTGGTCACGATGAAAGGTTGTGTCTGAATCAGCCTCTCTCTTCTTAATGTAGAGAAGATGGACCAAAGCATGCCTGTGTGGAGAGCTGTTCCCGAGTGCCTATGGTTGATATACCATTCTAACTTCTGAAAGTGTCACAGGAAGTAAGGGCAGCCTCCATCTCATGGAAACCTTGGAAGCAACTGTCAGGAAAATGTGGTTGCCAAGGCAGTGACCTCATTCAGTTCCTGAAGGAAGTGACCTCACGTCACTTCCTTGGTGATGGAACATGGGATCCAGAAAGAGAGGCACCCAGGGCCAGTCCCAGTCCCAGTCCCAATGGTCACACTTGTTTGGATTTACCAAGTACAGAGTCAGTCTTTCTTGGTACCTACTGATGTGAGGGTGGCCAAATGCCAGAAAAGCTCTGAAGAGGGGCCTTTCCTGATAAACCAGGTACTGGCTCACTGCTGGCTCGTGTCAACTTCACAGAGTTGGACAAGGAAAACAGATCTGAGACAGGACAGGCCATTTCAGGAGAACATAGTATGGCCCACCTGTCAGAGGACACTCTGGATAGTTACAGACCTGCTTGGGGGAAGGAGGTGCCTTTGTGGGTGTGGGTGTGGGTTTGTGGTTTTGTCTCATGTTCTGAGAATAGGTAAGAAAGGCGGATGGTTTGGTTTGGAGTGAAGTGATTCTAGTAAGTCATTTGACAAGGCGAGTGTTTCTAGGTTTGTGTATCCCACTGTGTCCGTGATTGTAGATATTAGAAAAGAGAATGCTTCAATGAATGTGTCCTGTCTAGCAGAAAGCTTCCCAGCATTCATACTTCCCATTTTATGAATGGACTGCGGCTTGCCTTATCGATGGGCAACCCCTGATATCTTCCTGAGTTCCTGTTGTCTTTGTGAATTCTGGCCAATCTCCAGAATAGGCTCAAGGTTTTGTGTCCAAGATATGTACCAACTTCAAGTTCTGTGACCTGGCCATGTGCTGGATAGCTGAAGGGAATGGCGAGCATCTCAGAAAACTCCGATATCAGTGTGATCAGGTAAGTCTCAGTGGAGAAACACTGTTTTGGGCTGTTTGCTTACCTATTGTTCTGTTGCCCTGAATGTCAGAAAGGTCTTTGCCTCAGGCCACACTTTGGAAAGCCTGAAGAAAACAGTTTTCAAATGGAAATGAATGGGCATCACCTGTGGCTCTTTGCTTAATTGCTTTGGAAAGGGATGTGTCTGAATCAGGCTCTAGGTCCTGTGTGAGGCTGTGGCTTAGATTCTCAGCACATGATGGATGTAAAGAAAGATCCCATGTGTGCATCCAAAACTAAATTGGCCAAAAGAGCAGTCATTGCGGAAGAAGTCTCTCGCCTTCCTCTGTAAGGTTCTTGACCTCCATCAAGTGAGAATAGGAACATTTGGTTCAAATGAGTTCTTCAAAGCCCTTAAGAGTCTAGCCCATAGGTGCTTGTGTTTTCTCCAGAATCCAAATCACATAAAGAATCTATACCTGATAGTAAGTAGGCCTCAAATAGGAGAAGCAGAGCAGTATGAACAGCAGGCCTATTTGATCACTCCTTGTTGCCCCGATGGGTGTCCAGGCCACCGTGACTTTAGGCAAATGAGGGGCAATGGAGGTTATTTTGGACACTGTCTTTGGCTGCAGCCCTCATGGAAACCTCCAGCCAGAGGTTATGTTAAGCGTCTATATGGAAGACGATGAGGGCTATGTGGGAGTGTTTTGGTTTTAATTGTGGTCATTTGTGTGGTGGTTGGAAGAGATGTCTGGGTCCACCTGGGCTTAAACTCTGGTGTGATTTCCCTTAGAGACAGAGCTCTGGAACTGACCTCAGAGAAGTATTGCCAAGAATTGTGTTGGGATTTTAGGAGGCTTCACATGAGAGTCGCCCTTGGAAACTGAGATCTAGGCCCAGGGTGGCTTTTCACAGAGCACTGGGAATCTCAGCCAGGATATCACATGATTTTATTCTGAAAGACTTGGCAGCCATAGTTGAGAGTCAAAACACACATGGAAATCACATTGTAGACCTCAATGTGCCTGGACTCATGTGATCTTTTGGCCACTATTTTGGAAGCCTTGCCTGTCAGAGTTCTCCACAGATTTCATTGAAATGAGCTTCCTCACCATTTAATGGTTCCAAAATGAATTGAAACCCATAGTGCTTCCAATTTCATCCTTGAAAAATGGGTAGATAAATGCCATGAAATTTTTAAAATTCCCATGACCAGGTGGAAGTGCGGAATCTTTGGATATCTTGTGGCTGATCATGAGTATACCAGACAGTGCCTTGATTGAGTGGTTTTCATGAAAATGGTGTAGAACAGAGAAGCCAGAAAGTTGGAGCCTGCTGAGGAGTGGGCCTAGAGGAGTGGTGGGGAGGTGAGTGATAAAACATCTGTGGTGGGGCCATGTGGATCTCCCATTGGCTTCCAAATGGTTTGTGACTGACATGGTACAGCCAGCAGACCCTTATATGTAAAAGCATCTTGTTATATGGAGAGGTTTCAGGGCAATGTTTAGAATCAGGTTGCTATGTTCAAGGGGGCAAGCTATGTGGGATATCAGCCTGGTTGGTGCATTCTCCTGCAGACCCTGACCTACCACACGTGACAGAACTCAGTCATGCACCGGGTAACAGTTGAATTTTTTTATTTCATGAAACAAATACCAAAATCCCAGTGCAGAACAAGAAACACCACGAAAAGTGGAGGATGACCGAATGGCTTCATGGTCCACATTTGGATAAACTTAGCCCCCCTTGTCCACAGCTTACCTACAAAGAGGGAATTCAGCACTTCTGCTTCATATTCAGTGGAAAATAAGAAACCATGTCCTCCAGGTCACATAAATGCAGACCCAGCTTTGATGGTCTCACTACAAAGGAAGCTAAAGCTCCCGACAACAACATATATTTCAAATGCCCAACCTCAGAGGCAGTTTTCAAGTTGTCATAAGGCCAGCAAAGCTCCATGTTTGTAGAGTGATTACCCTGTCCCTTACTTTTGGAATCTCCTCTACCAACTGCAAGGTTGTGACTCCTGAGCATTTTCCATACCAGATATTTATTCACAGATTTTCTAACTCTTCTCCTCTAATTGTGTCTTACTCTGGGAGATTGTAATGTCAAGGCATTGTTCTGAATGACAGTGGAAAGAATTTTGTGTACCACATATTTACATACATATTGGATTCATTTTCCAATTTTCCATTCAAAATACTGAATAGCTGACACTAACACCTACCCTACTAGACTCTGACTACTAATTCTAATAAGATGGAGAAAAATAACCCAAAAGAATAGAAATACAAGCAGTTCAGAGGAGGCACAGTGTATAGTTGGAATTGCCTTTTGCATTATAAAGGGTAGGAGTTATAAATCTAGTCAATTTTTTGTTGAAATAGTTCTCCATGTGTTTTAAAGTTAACAAATATGTGAATTCCTGTCTCCCTTTCTCTGTAGCCTATTCAGCACATGTATTTTTACATGTAATTATAGAATTTTACCTGATACCCCATGTACATTCTTATGAGGTGACTCACTTGGCAGATACAAATTTTAAGAGACCACTCCGCCTAAACGCTGTTTGAACTGAAAATTCAACCTATGAGTTAGTTTCCTGGTTGAACAACAATATACATAAATTCATGTTCAATCATATAAATATTTTTGCATCTGTGGATGATATACATTTCATGATGAATTTCAATTGGCATATATTATGTTATTTTTATTGTCTGTGTGTTTGTATATATATATACAGTCTCCAGATTTTTCAAAATATGAAATATGTGTCTTATTATAAACCCTCTAAACTCATTCATATTTATGTATGTGAATTTATAAATAAATTTTCAAAAGAGTATTCTCAAAAATGTTCATTCACCTGAAATACATATTTGTATCCTAGTACTGAAAAGTAACTTCGGTGATTGGTGCATACAAATCCTAATATTTCTAAAGTAACTGACCCAGTTTAACATCAATACAAGTAGATTCCTATGGGAAATGATATGAATTTTGACTTTCATTTTTATTCAACACAGGAACATTACTATTCCTTCAGTTTATGCACATCATAAGATATACATTTCATCCACAAATTCGCAAATTTATAGGCAATTGTTTCACTTTTATTCATTTTATTCTTCAGAACACATGTATTCCTCCATTTTCTTGACTGGTCTATTCATGAGACTTCTTTCTAAACACATTATTTTCGATTTCCATGATCACTTTTGAAGCCAAACTCACACACAATTCATGAAAAACCATAACCATAATATTACCATTAGATGTATTGCTGGTTGGAATTAATGATGGTATATCAATATACGATTTCTTATATATTTTCAGATATCAATTCAATCCATTATTTAAAGTGAGACCAGTTATATTATTTATTCACAATGTGGTCTCTTCATGCATTATCTCTATATTCATAGATTCAGGGTACACCTCTTTTCACCCCCAATACTAATTTATTGGACTTCAAAACATTACTCTCGGAAATGCTGGAAGAAATACTCATGTCACCTGATCTACATATACATTTTATCACAGCAATATTCTGGACACCAAATACAAAGATCACACTTAAGATTGTACCAAAGCCTAAAAGGAAGGTGAGCATGGATTACTAAAAACATCCATGTCCAGGTTGGCTAATGTTCTCAAATGTCAAACCTTTTGGTGACTACATATTTGTTTCTTCCTAAGATTATATATTCAAACTCATCCTTGTTCAAAATGTCTAATCGTATAACTCACTTTATACTTTGCCTGATTTTGTAATGTCTCTATTATTATCTGCTTTCCTACATATTTTTCAAAGTTCATCATTGTGACTGAATCTTCATATGTGCTGACATTTACATTCACTCTCTAACCGAAAACCTTTTGCTAAAGAACTTTTTGTCCAAATCCTATATTAACTCTTCTTCCTAAACCTACTGACTATCTTCCTAATCCTACCAACTATCCCTTTCTGACTGGATATTCCCTTCCACATTCAATCATCCAATTTTCAAGGTCCTATGCCATTGTGTATGGATTTATCTGAGACATCTGTGCAGAATGATATTCAACACTAAGTATTCCAAAGAAGGGCCTAATGCCCTTCTGGGCTTCAAATCTTAGATTTCTGTTTTCATACATATATTTCACCTATATATTCTTATAAATATCACAATGTCCCAATATCATTATTCATTCAGCAGAATGATTCGTAACACAAATTGAACATGTTATTAACCCTTACCATACACTCTTTCCTCAATCTAACTTTACAGAGGAGCAGGGACAGAGCTGGTCTTACAATACAGGAATGTAGGGGATCTTCCACCTGCTGAGAACCTCAAAGGTCCATGCAGAAATGATCCCTGGAGAAGATGTAGGCAGCTATGAAGGACCTGAGAGAGCAAAAGTCATCTTCCACGGAAAGCAACCTGGTCAGGATGAAGGGTTGTGTCTGAATCAGCCTCTATATTCTTAATGTAGAGAAGATGGACCAAACCAGGGCTGTGTGGAGAGCTGTTCCCAGGTGCCTATGGTTGATATGCCATTCTAAATTGTGAAAATATCAGAGCAAGTAGGTGCAGCCACCATCTCATTGGACCCTTGGAAGCAACTGTTAGGACTTAGTGGTTGCCAAGGTAGTGACCTCATTCAGTTCCTGAAGGAAGTGACCTCACCTCACTTCCTTGGGGATGGAACTCTCTGAACTTGGAATCCAGGAAGCCAGGCACCCAGAGCCAGTCCCAGTCCAAGTACCAGTGGTCAAACTTGTTTGGGTTTACCAAGGACAGAGTCAGTCATTCTTGGTACCTACTGATGTGAGGCTGGCCTAATGCCAGGAAGGTCTGAAGAGGGGCTTTTCCTGAGAAAGCAGGTGGAGGCTCACTGCTAGCCTCTGACAGCTTCACAGAGTTGGCCACGGAGACCAGATCTGAACCAGCACAGCCCATTATGGTGGAATATATTATGGCCCACCAGTCAATGGACACTCCGTATTGTCACAAACATACTTGGGGGTCTGTGTGGGTGTGGGTGTGGATTTGTGGTTTTGTCTCATGTTCTGAGAATAGGTAGGAAAGTCGGTTTGTTTGGTTTGGTGTGAATTGTTTCTTGTAAGTTGTTTGAAAAATCAAGGGTTTCTATGTCTGTGTATCCCACTGTGCTCGTGGTTGTAGACATTAGAAAAGAGAATGCATCAATACACGTGTCCTGTCTAGTAGAAATCTTCCCAGCATTCATCCTGCCCAATTTATGAATGGTCTTCGGCTTGCCTTATGGATGGGCAACACCTAATATCTTCCTAAGTTCCTGTTTTCTTCCTGAATTCTGGCCAATCTGTAGAATAGTATCATGGTTTTGTCCATGATATGTACCACCTCCAAGCTCTGTGACATGGCCATGTACTGGATAGCTCAAGGGAATGGTGAGCATCTCAGAAAACTCAGATATCAGTGTGACCAGGAAAGTCTCAGTGGAGAAACCCTGCTTTGGGCCTTTTGCTTACCTATTCTTCTGTTGCCCTGAATGTCAGGAAGGTCTTTGCCTCAGGCCACCCCTTTGTGAAGCATTAAGAAAACAGTTTTCAAATGGAAACGTATGGGCATTACCTGTGGCTCTTTGCTTAATTGCTTTGGAAAGGGATGTGTCTGAATCAGCCTCTTGGCCCTGTGTGAGGAAGTGGCTTAGATTCTCAGCACCTGATGGATCTAAAGAAAAATCCCATGTGTACATCCAAAACCAAATTAGCCAAAAGAGCGTCATTGTGGATGAAGTCTCACCTTCCTCTGTAAAGTTCCTGACCTCCATCATTGAGAATAGAGATCCTTTGGGTTAAATGAGTTCTTCAAAGCCCTGCAGGGAATAGGCCATAGATGCTTGGGTTTTCTCATGATTCCAATTAACATAAAGAATCTAAACCCCACAGTCGTTAGGCCTCAAAATGGAGAATCAGAGCACTATTAATGGCAGGCCTCTTTGATCACTCCTGTTTCACAGGAAGGGTGTCCTGGCCACACTGACTTTAGGCAAATGGGGGCAAGGGAGATTATTTTCGACACTGTTTTGGCTGTGCCCCTCATGGAAAGCTACAGCCTGAGGATATAATGAGTGTCTATATGGAAGAAGATTAGGGCCATGTGGGAATGTTTTGGTTTTAATTGTGGTCATTTGTGTGGCTGTAGGAAGAGATAACTGGGTCCACCTGGGCTTGAACACTGATGTGATTCCCCTAGAGACTGTGTTCTGGAACTGACCTCAAAGAAGTATTGCTTTGTATTGAGTTGGGATTTTAGGAGTCCTTGCATGAGAGTCACGCTTGGAAAATGAGATCTAGGCCCAGGGTGGATTTTCACAGAGCATTAGGAATCTCAGACAGGATATTACATGATTTTATTTAAAAGACTTGGCAGCCATATTTGCAAGTCAAAACACACATGGACCTCACATTGTAGACCTCAATGGGCCTGGCTTCATGTGACCTTTTGGCCTGTCTTTGGAAAACCTTTCCTGTTAGTGTTCTCCAGAGCTTTCAATGAAATGAGCTTCCTCTCCATTTAATGGTTAATGAATAAATTGAAACCCACAGTGACTCCAACTTCATCCTTGAAAAATCTCTAGATAAATACTATTAAATTTTTGAAATTTCCATGACCGGGTGGCACTGGAGAACCGTTTGATGTCCTATTGATGATCATGAGTGTACCAGACAGTGCCTTGATTGACTAGGTTTTATGAAAATGGTGTAGAACAGAGAGGCCAGTAATTTGGAGCCTGCTGAGTAGTCAGGTTAGAGTAGTGGTTTTCAATGTGTGTTAAAACACCTGTGTTGGGGTCATATGGATCTTCCATTAGCTTCCAAATGGTTTCTGACTGACATGGGGAAGCCCCCAGTCCCTTCTATGTAAAGGCATCTTGTTATATGGAGAGGTTTCAGTGAAATGTTTAGAATCAGATTGCTATGGTCCAGGGGGCAATCTATGTGAGATAGAAGACTGGTTGGTGCATTCTTCTGTAGACCCTTACCCACCACACATTACAGAACTCCCTCCAGCACTTTGTCCCAGTTGAACTCCTTGTATTTCTTGAAGCAAATACCAAACTCCCAGTGAAGCTGCAAGAAACACCACAAAAAGTGGAGGATGATTAAATGGCTTCACAGTCCATACTGGGAGACACTTAGACCCCAGTGGAAACAGTCTACCTACAAAGAGAGAATTCAGCACTGCTGCCTCATGTTCACTGGAAAATAAGAAACCATGTCTTCCAGGTCACATAGATGCAGAGCCAGCTTTGATGGTGTCACTACAAAGGAAGCTAAAGCTCATGACACCAACATATATTTCAAGTGCCCAACCTCAGAGGCAGTTTCTCAAGAAGTCTTTAGACTGGCAGAGCTCCATGTTTGTGGAGTTTTTACCATGTCCCTTACTTTTGGAAACTCCTCTACCACCTCCAAGTTTGTGAACTCCTGAGCATTTTTCATTCCAGATGTGTATTCACAGAATTTCTAACTCTTCCCCTCTAATTGTGTCTTACTTCTGGTGAAGGTAATGTCAAGGCATTGTTCTGAATGAGAGTGGGAAGATTTTTGGTAGCACATATTTGCATACACATTGGATTCATTTTCCAATTTTTCATTCGAAATACTGAATCCCTGACTGTCAGGGGTAGAAGGAATTCTCCTTCAAAGAATAGTCTGACACTTACAACAAACAGCCCCCAGGGAGACATCCTGTCTGGGAGACATCCTGTTGCCATCTGTGTCCCTGAGACATCCTATGGCCATCTGTCTTCTTGAAACATCCTGAGGTTATCTCACCTTGTGAAGACATCCAGGAACAGCCAATAAGAGAGCTTTCCCATCTCCAGCATATAAATTCCCCTGTGTGAACAATAAAAGTTTGCAGCTTGATTAGAACTGCTGCCTTGCTGTCATCTCTCGTGTCTCATGTCCCTGAATTCCTCCCCATCTATGTTCGCTGCCCACGTTGATGTGTCCTGCCGGCCGGGACATCTGTCGCCCACCGACTGGGGCTCGAGCTTTTGACTGATTGGGAACCTCGTCCTTTTGGAAGTCTTGGTCAAGTGGAGCTCGCGATTGCCTCAGCAGATACCACCAAGTGACAGATCCAGGAGGAGAGTGGCAATGACGCATGGTGAGTGACCCACCATGGGACAAGCAGTTTCATCACAGGATTTGTTTTTGTCAGGCCTCTAGGAGTCCTTCAAGACATGGGGAGAGCCTGTTAAGAAAAAGGACTTAAAATTTTTCTTGTCATACATGGAGAATTATGTCCATGGTTTCCCCTTGAAGGGACCATAAATGGAAAAAGATGGTTTAGAGTAGGAGATTGTTTAAAAGATTATTATGAATTCTTTGGCCCAGAAAAAGTGCCTGTTCCCACCTTTTCTTACTGAAACTTAATTAATGAAATTCGTAAAAGTTCACTCTTTGACAATGGTACCTTAAAACTTGTCAAGATTGGGGAAGAGACTATGTAAAAGACCTCTCGTCCCCCCTCGGCATGCCCATTAGTTAGTATAGACATAGACCCTTCAAATTCTCCACAGGATCCTGGGAAACTTCCTGGTCCCCCTCAAAATACCACCCTAATATATAAGGCTCCAATGGTTACCAACCGCCTTTATCCAGTTTTAAATCCCAGAGACACATTGACCCCTGGGGAGGTGGCTACTTTGGAGAAGGAAGCAGCTCGCTACCACTCAGATGACTCAGCACCTCTCAGGACCCTACCACAGCGTATAGGACATACACATCCACCTCCCTCCTATATCCCTCCTGCCTTTTGTGGTCTGGCCCTTCAGGGGCCAAATGCCCCACCCCAGATATTTTTTCCCCACTTCCCTTGCCTAACCTGGCTCCCTTGGGAGAGTCTCTTCAACATAGATGGGAACAGATCCACCTTTTAAAAGAATTAAGATCCCTTGACTCTGAGCTCTGTTCATTTGCCTTAGGCATGGAGTCAACGCAAGCTTGCCCAAGGTTGTCTAATACAAAGGCTAAGCCGCTCCATTGGCCTGTTCTCACCTTCTTAGTCACCCGCAGTCAGATAGATAAGCCTGCCCAGGCTGAGGTCAAAGACTTAGACAAGGATCAAGAGAAGGAAGCCGGGGAAATGGATCGAGGAGATCAGGACTCATAGGATGAGGAGTTCACCCCTCTGAAGGAAGGAACCCAAAGTGTCTATGAAAAATTAAGCCTGTGTTTTCTTGAAAAACTTAAAAAGGCTTGTGCTCACTATGGACCCACTGAGCCCTACACATTGGCTTTAGTAGAAAGTCACAGCACACAATGGCTTACTCCCAATGATTGGAAATTTCTATCCCGAGGTACCCTCAGTGCTGGAGACTTCCTGTTATGGAATGCAGATTTCAAGAGCACTGTCAGGAAACTGCTCACAAAAATTTAACTAAGGCCTACTCTAAATCCTGGACTTATGTTAAGCTAGTGGGCAATGCGCCTTTTGACACTAAAACTAAATAGGCACTTTTCCCTGCTGGACTTTTGGTGCAGACTCAGGTGGCTGGCTTACATTCTTGGAGACGCCTTTCTCAAAAGGCCTCCACTACCACTTCCCTGGCAAAAATTCGACAAGGGCCTGACGAGCCTTATAGCGACTTTGTTCCCCGGCTTAACCTAGCTGCAGAATGCTTGCTTGGACCAAGCGAAAGCGAAAGCACCTTTGTAAAACATCTTGCCTTTGAAAACGCCAACCCGGAATGTCAGGATGTTCTTCAACCACACAAGGATAAAGGGAAACATTCTGACTTTATTAGACTCTGCCCAGGGGTAGGTGCAGCCCATGCAATGCGTCTCGCTTTAGGTGCCGCCTTTACCAAGGCTTTTCACAATCCTGGCTCACATACTTGCTTTACTTGTAAAAAATCTGGCTATTTTGCACTCAAGTGTCCTACAGGCAAACAAAGCCTAGGAATAGCATCTCCTCAAACTGGTACTAAACTTCCCCGAGCTACACTTTGCCCTAGATGTGGTAAAGGTCATCACTGGGTCAGTGAGTGTAGATCTAAGACAAATGCCCTGGGACAGCCTATTTCTTCCTGCTTCTCAGGAAAATTCCTGTGGGGCCAGCCCCTGGCCACGACCTCCCCCAGGACAAACCCAGGGGCAATAACGTTTTTTCCCTCCCAAACTCCCAACCTACCTCAAAATCCTTCTCCACAATTGCCTCCCTCCAACTAGCCACCCCAGACAGCGCAGAATTCGACCTTTGTGCTGCCACCGATACAATATTAGACTTATTTCAAGGGCCCCAGATAATACCAACTGGAATCATGGGTCCCCCTCCATCTCATACGAGTGCCCTTATTCTTGGAAGAACCTCTACTACCTTACAAGGTGTTCAGGTCTTCCCTGGCATTAATGATAATGATTTCACTGGAGAAATAAAAATCCTGGCCACAGATATTAATTGAGTTATGGCCATCCAAGCAGGAACAAGACTTGTATAATAAATAATCCTTCCCTTGGATTCAGGAGGCACTTCCACCGCCCAAACCTACCGCAGGGAATTGCCTCCTTGGGCTCTTCTGATGTATATTGGGTTCAGCCCATTTCTCACAATAGACACACCCTTACCTTCTTTATTGAAGGAAAGGAATTTCAAGGAATTCTATATACTGGAGCTGATGCCACAATAATTTCTCAAAAATACTGGCAATCAGGTTGGCCCCTCACCCCACCCTTGACTGACCTTAAAGGGATAAGACAGTCGAAAATCCTCTGGTCAGCTCTAGGGCTCTTAGCTGGACTGATAAAGAGGGTAATAAGGAAACTGTCACTCCTTTCGTTGTTCCTGACCTCCCTGTTAACCTATGCGGTCGAGATATTTTGAGTCAAATGGAAGTTATTCTCGCCAGTCCCAATTCCATGGTGACTCATCAAATGCTTCATATGAATTTTGTCCCTGGTACAGGCCTTTTGAGACTGAGACAAGGACTGGTTGAGTCTATACAAACCATACAAAAAACAAATACATATGGTCTTGGGTATTCTGATTTTTAGTGTCGGTCCCTGACCTCCTGTACCCCATGGAGATAGAGTTATTTGGGAGATTAAGACTCTTTTGTGGATGGATCAGTGGCCGCTTATACAAGAAAAATTAGAGGCTGCCTCCATGTTATTGCAGGAACTGCTGGCAGCCGGCTATGTAGAGCCCTCAACCTCACCATGGAACACTCGTATTTTTGTTATCAAGAAATAAGCAGGCAAGTGCCACCTTTTACAATATGTGTGCCATTAATAAAGTTATGTGCCCGATGGGAGCACTACAGCCAGGCATTCCCACACCAGTGGCTATTCCCAAAAACTATTGTAAAATGGTTATTGACTTAAAAGATTGCTTTTTTACCATTCCTTTACATCCTGAGGATAGATACTATTTTGCCTTTTGTCTCCCTCTCATTAATTTTCAGGGCCCTATGCAGAGATTTCAATAGAATGTTCTTCCCCAAGGTATGGCCAACAGCCCTAGTCTTTTCCAAAAATGCGTTGCTCAAGCAGTAGACCCTGTGAGAGAGCGATGGCCACAAATTTATGTTTTACATTATGTGGATGATTTGTTAATTGATGCACCTAATACCCATAACCTTAATAATTGTTACTTGGAACTTTACAAAACCCTCACTACCTTGGGACTACAGAGAGCTCCTGAATAAGGTTCAAACACATGACACTTATACCTATTTGGGCAATAAACTTCAAGATAATCAGATCCAAATTCTTAAAATACAACTACGTGTGGACCATCTTCACACCCTTAATGATTTTCAAAAATAACTGGGGGATATTCAATGGCTAAGAATATATTTAAAATTACCCACTTGTGTACTTTTGCCCCTTAATGATGTTTTGAGAGATATTTCCCACCCCTCCTCCTTTCAAAAGCTTACTCCCGAGGCATGACAGGCATTAAACCAAGTCACAGAAGCCATTGCCCAACAGTTTGTTATACAAATTTCTTATAACCTTCCTCTGGTTCTGGTTATTTTAACCACTCCTCATACACCCACAGGAATATTTTGGCAATGAGATCCACATTTTAAAAATAAAGGCTGCCCCTTGCTTTGGGTCCATTTACACACCACATCCTCCAAGGTAATTACTGTTTATGTTGCTCAGGTAGTGTCTATTATTATTAAAGGTCATTTGCGTTCTTGACAACATTTTGGCAAAGACCCTGATAATATTTTATTCCATATACTAAGAACCAAACCCAATTTTTACTACAGCCAGTGGATGAATGGGGTATTGCTTTATCAGGCTTTTGGGGAACAATTGATAACCACCTTCCCAATGTCCCCCTTTTACATTTTGTCTAGTTACATCCATTTATTTTTCCCAAAATTACTCATAAGGCTCCCATTCCTCAAGTCCTTACTGTCGTTACAGACGGTTAAAGTAATGGCCATGCGGTCTTTGTTATCAATAACCAGCCTACCACCTTTGATACTGTCTATCAGTCAGCACAGTTTGTGGAGTTGTTTGCCATAACACAAGTTTTTATAACATTTTTTGATAATCCTGTTAATACTTATGCAGACAGTGCCTACATTGTTCATTCTGTGCTGCTGCTAGAGATTTCACCCACCATTAAGGCTTCTTCCAATGCGGCCTTTCTGTTTTACCAGCTTTAGCAGCTAATTCAGGCCAGACAACACCCATTTTTCTTAGGACACATCAGGGCACACTCTGATCTTCCCAGGCCTCTGACACAAGCTAATGCCCATGCTGACGCAACAACTCGTTCCATGTTTCTAATTTTTGTTGGCTTCATTCAAAAGGCCACGGAGTTACACAATCTTCACCATCTAAATTCCCAGAGCCTTCGATTACTTTGTAAAATTACCAGGCAACAGGCAGGAGAGATAGTAAAAGCATTCCCTGATTTCACTGTCTCCCTCCCAATTCAACACTTGGGAGTTAACCCCCGAGGATTACTGCCCAATCAGGTTTGGCAAATGGATGTTACTCATTTTCCTGAATTTGGAAAAACAAAATATATACACGTTTCTATAGATACCTTCAGCGACTTTATTTTTGCATCACCACATTCTGGAGAGGCTACCAAAGATGTCCTTTCTCATCTTGTTTCAGGCTTTTCCGTAATGGGTAAACCAATACATATTAAAACAGATAATTGTTCTGCATATATCAGTGCCACGTTTAAACAGTTTTGTGCTACCTTGCAAATTTGTCATACTACTGGAATTCCATACAACCCTCAGGGCCAAGGCATTATGGAAGGTGCACACCTTACCTTAAAGACTTGGCTAACCCACTTTAAGGCATCCGCCTTTGAATTTACCACTCCCAGGCATCGCCTTAACCATGCATTATTTGCCCTTTTTTTTTTACCCTAGACAGTGAAGGCCATTCGGCTGCAGACAGACACTGGCATCCCTCATCCAATTCTGTTCACCCACCTGTTATTTGGCCAGATGCTCTTACAAATAAATGGAAAGGCCCAGATCCTGTCCTCATCTGGGGACGAGGCTCAGCTTGTGTTTTGGACCAAGAGCAAGCAGCCCCAAAATGGTTACCAGAACGCCTGGTTAAACATGATAATGACTTACCTCAACATAGGGACGGAGGTCCTCCCCTTAAGGACAAATTTTTGTCTTCTTCGGATGCAGCCAACAATCTGTGTGAGCATCCTGCTTAAGGCACTTCTGCTGAACAGGTTTGTACACGCAGGCCTTAGCCCTACACCTTCCAATATCATGGAGTATCTTTTTGGCCCTCCCTGCAAATGCAAGGGAGGATCTTGGACTCAGGCTCCAACTAGATGGACCCAGACTGCTGACTGCGTGACTAAAGTGGCTTACCTCTGTGCCGAGATTGACCATAAACTGGGAGGAGTTCATCAGCCTAAATGGGTATGTGGTAACAAGCCAAAGATTATTCTCCATAGTACAAGTAAAGCTCTCCAAAATTTTTCTGCAACCTGTTCGCATACCCAGGCAATGCATGGCTCTTGTTATGTGTCACCCTAAATTTGTGTTAACAAGCAGGGAGAACAATTTTTTAAGCCTCCCTAACTAAAACTCATGCAGCAGGGGGAACCACTATTTATTATACCCCCGTTCTCTTTGACCGGGGAGGAGAACACAAATACACCAAGCTACAGTCAGCTGGGTGCCAAGGCACTGTCGGTAAACCCTCATTCTGGCCCATTAAGGCCCCTACAGGGGTCTCTGATGGTGGAGGACCCACTGATGCTGTCAAGCATCCTCAGCTAATCAAACTTTTGCAACCCCAAATCCCTGAGCTCACATATCATCCCTTAATGTAGCCTAAATCCCAGCTCCCAGGTTTAGATACCAATACATTAGAAATGTTGGAAACTACCTTCTCCTTGCTTAATAATTCCAAACCCACCCTTGCTTGTGATTGCTGGCTCTGCATGACAACAGGGACAATCATGTCTATGGCAGTTCCTATTTATTCTATCATAGACAATGATAATACATGCCAACCTGGATTTCCTTTTAAAGTACAGCTTATAGGCACTTTTACATTATGTCTTTTAGGAGCAATGCAGTATAATACCTATGATATTGATGTTGGAGTTTCTTCCTTTGGAAATTGCTCAACAGTACGAAATTATTTCTCACCCACCCCATCTCCTTGTAACCACAATAGCACAGTTTTTATGTGTGGAGGAAAATCGGTCTTCCCCACGCTTCCAGCGAATTGGACTGGTGGCTGTTTTCATATTACTCCCTAATATGACTATTGTCCCATGAGACGAACCTCTACCCATTCCTAGCATAGACACCTTAGTCAAAAGACAAAGGTGGGCAATACAGTCCTTACCACTCATTGCCAGCCCTGGAATAACAGCTGCTGTGGGCACAGGTACACTGGCTTAGGCACAGCTAAACACTCTTACCATTGCCCGTATCAACAACTTATAAATGATGTTCAAGATGTACATCAAATAGACACCCTGGCAGAAGTGTTCATTCAAAACAAATGAGGCATAGATTTGCTGACTGCTAACCATGGAGCTATTTGCTTGGCCTTAGGGGAACGATGCTGCTTTTATGCCAATAAATCAGGCATAGTATGCACTAAAATAGAGACAAAGGGAACTATTTAAAAATCCCCTCTATAGTGGGCTTAATGGATTTCTACCCTACCTTCTTCCCCTATTAGGCCCTTTGTTGGGTTTACTTTTAATGGTGTCCATAGGACCTAGCATTATAAACAGGCTGGTACAATTTATTAAAGAACAGATTAATATTTTGGCCTCTAAGCCAATTGAGGTCCACTATCATCATCTGGAGATGGACGACCGTGCTGTCAACATTTAAAAGGATGGTTCTACCCTTCTCACAGGCTTATTTCTTAAGTTTACATCCCCAAGATCTCTCTTTCTTATATAAAAATATGAGTAACAGCTCTGAACAACGGTCTTCTGACCTTGCCATAAGGGTTTGCTCCTCCATGGGCCCCTCTGCTTGCAGGAGGATGCACCCATGGAGTGAGGAAGTTAGGCCATAATAACGGAGGGTGCAGGAAGGACTGCAGGAGGATGGATGCACGGACCACAAAACCCAAGACCTCTGAGTGACACGCTCTGGTACATGGCGGTTGACATGTTCCCCCTCAAAGCCATCTCCTCCAAAAACATGCAAAGGCCACCACAAAATCTCCTAGTGAAGGCACTCGCTTGGATCACAAGATATTCTAAGGCCTCCAAAGGAACAGAGCCTCTATCACCCCCTAAAAACATAGGCAATGATGTATGGTCAAATATTTTATATAAGAAAGGGGGAGAGGTCAGGGACTAGAAGGAAGCTCTCCTTTGAAGAATAGCCTGACACTTACGTGAAACATCGCCCTGGGATACATCCTGCCTGGGAGACAGCCCGCAGCAATCTATCTCCCTGAGACACCCTGCGGCCATCTAACTTTCTGAAATATCCTGAGGTTATCTCACCCTGTGAAGACATCCAGCAACTGCTGATAAGGGAGCTTTCCCATTCACAGCATATAAATACCCGGTGAAAACAATAAAATTTTGCAGCATGATCAGAACTCCTCTCTTGCTATCATCTCTCATGTCTCTTGTCCCTTCATTCCTCCCCAACTAGGTTTGACGCCCAAGTTGATGTGTCCTGTTGGCCGGGACACCTGACACTAAAGCATACCCTACTAGACTATGACTCCTTATCCGAATATGATGGAGAAAAATAACCCAAACAGAATAGAAATGCAAGCAGTTCAGAGGAGGCATGGTGTATAGTTGGACTTGTCTTATTTGCATGATGTAGGATAGGTATTATAAATCTAGTTAATTTTTAATTTAAATAATTGTCCATGTGTTTTTAAAGTAAACAAATATGTGAATACCTGTCTCCCTTTCTCTGTAGCCTATTCAGCACATGTATTTTTATATGCACATATAGAATCCTACCTGGTATCATACGTATATTCTTGTGAGGTGAGCTGACTTGGCAGATACAAATTGTGAGAAGAGATCACTCCTCCTAAATGCTGTTGGAACTGAAAGTTCAAACTATGGGTGAGCCTCCTAGTAGAACAACATTATACATTAATCCATGATCAGTAAAATAAATATTTTGGCATCTGTGGTTGATATATAATTTATGATGAATTTCAATTGGCATATATATTGCTACTTTTAATTTTTTGTGTGTTTTGTGTGTGTGTGTGTGTGTGTGTGTAGTGTGTATATATATATATATATATATATATATATATATATATATATATATATATATACAAACTCTCCAATTTTTTTCGAAGTACGAAATATATGTGTCTTATATACACTACGTAAATTCATTCATGTTCATGTATGTGGATTTATAATAAACTTTTCAGAAGATTATTCTCAGAAATACTCATCCACCTGAACTAAATATTTGTTTCTAGTATTGAAAAAAAACTTCAGTGAATGGTGGATACAATCCTAACATTTCTTCAGTATTTGACCCAGTTTAACATCAATGCAAGTAGATTCCTATGGGACAGGATGTGTATTTTGAAGTTCATTTCATTCAACACTGGTAAGTTACTATTTCTTCAGTTTATGAACATCATAGGATATATATTCCATCCACAAGTTCACAAATTTATAGGCATTTGATTCACTTTCAATCATTTCCTGCTTCAGAACCCATGTATTTCTCCAGGTTTCTTGAATGGTCTTTTCATGAGACTTCTTTCCAAACACATTATTTTCGATTTCCATAATCATTTTGAAGCAATACTCACACACTCTTCATAATAAACCATAACCCTAATATTACCATTAGATGTATTACTGGTTGGAATGAATGATAGTATATGAATATATGATTTCCTGTTTATTTTCAAATATCAATTCAATGCATTATTTAAAGTTGGAACCAGTTATATTACTTATTAACAGTATGGTCTATTCATGCATTATCTCTATACTCATAGACACAGGGTACATCTATTTGTAACCGCAATGCTAATTTATTCATCTTCAAAATGTTGCTCCCTGAAATGGTGGAAGAAATACTCATGACACCTGATCTACATATGCATTTTATCACAGTAATATTCTGGACAGAAAAAGCAGAGGTCACACTTATGATTGTACCAAAGCCTAAATGGAAAGTGAGCAGGGATTACTAAAAACATCCATGTCCAGGTTGCCTAATGCTCTCAAATGTCAATCCTATTGGTGACTACATATTTGTTTCTTCCTAAGACTATATATTCAACCTCAAGCCTGCTGAAAATGTCTAATCCTATCACTCTCTTTATACTTTGCATGATTTCCTAATGTCTCTATTGATATCTTCTTCCCTACATATTATTCCAGTTCATTATTTTGACTGACTCTTCACATGGGCTGACATTTACATTCACTCTCTACCAGAAACCCTATTGCTAAAGAACTTTTGGTCCCACTCCTATACTCACTCTTCTTTATAAACGTGCTGACTATCTTCCTAATCCTACCGACTCTCTCTTTTTGACTGGATGTTCTCTTTGACATTCAGTCATTCAAGGTAAAAGGTCCTATGCCATTGTATCTCGATTTATCTAAGACATCTCTGCAGAATATAATTCAAAGCTAAGTATTCCACTCAAGGGCCTAATGCCTTACTGGGCTTCAAATCTTACCTAGATTTCTTTTTTCAAACTTATATTTCGCCTGTATATTGTTGTAAATATAGCAGGTTCCCAATACCATTATTCATCTCTCAGAATGATTCCCAACAAAAATCGAACCTGTTATTAACCCTAACCATACACTGTTCCCTCAATCTAACGTTACAGAAGAGCAGGGACAGAGTTGGTCTTACAATACAGGAATATAGGGAATATTCCACCTGCTGAGAACCTCAATGGTACATGCAGAAATTATGCCTGGATAAGATGTAGGCAGCTATGAAGGACCTAAGAGAGCAAAATCCTCTTTATGGCAAACACCCTGGTAAGGATTAAGGAATGTGTCTGAATCAGGATCTCTCTTCTTAATGTAGAGAAGATGGACCAAACCAGGCTTGTGTGGAGAGCTGTTTCCCGGTGCCTATGGTTGATATACAATTCTAACTTGTGAAAGTGTCACAGGAAGTAGTGGCAGCCTCTATCTCATGGGACCCTTGGAAGCAACTGTTAGGACAAAGTGGTTGTCAAGGCAGTGACCTCATTCAGTTCCTGAAGGAATTGACCTACCTAACTTCCTTGGTGATGGAACTCTCTGAACTTGGGATCCAAGAAGCCAGGCACCCAGAGACAGTCCCAGTCCCACTCCCAGTGGGCTCACTTGTTTGGATTTACCAAGGACAGGGTCAATCTTTCTTGGTACCAACTAATGTGAGGATGTCCAAATGCAAGAAAAGCTCTGAAGAGGGGCCTTTCCTGGGAAAGCAGGTAGTTGTTCACCTCTGGCTACTGACAATTTCACAGAGTTGGACAAGGAGACAATATCTGAGATAGTACAGGCCATTTCAGGGGAACATAGTATGGCCCACAAGTCAGAGGACACTCCATATAGTCACAGACCTCCTTGGGGGAAGGAGGTGTCTTTTTGGGTGTGCATGTGATTATGTGGTTTTATCTCATGTTCTGAGAATAGGTAGGAAAGTTGATTTGTTTGGTTTGGAGTGGACTGTTTCTTGTATGTCCTTTGACAATGTGAGTGTTTCTATGTCTGTGTATCCCACTGTGTCCGTGGTTGTAGACATTAGAGAATGCATCAATGGATTTGTCATGTCTAGTAGAAAGCTCCCAGCATTCATCCTGCCCAATTTATGAATGGACTGCAGCTTGCCTTATAGATCGGCAACAACTACTGTCTTCCTAAGTTCCAGTTTTCTTCCTGAATTCTGGTAACTCTCCAGGATAGGCTCATGGTTTTGTGTCCAAGATATGAACCACCTCCAAGCTCTATGAAGTGGCCATGTACTGAATAGCTGAAGGTAATGGGAGCATCTCAGAAAAATCAGATATCAGTGCGACCAGGAAAGTCTCAGTGGAGAAACCCTGCTTTTGGCCTTTTGCTTACCTATTGTTCTGTTGCCCTGAATGTCAGGAAGGTCTTTGCCTCAGGCCACACTATGGAAAGCCTGAAGAAAACAGTTTTCAAGTGAAAATGAATGGGCATCACCTGTAGCTCTTTACTTAATTGCTTTGGAACGGGATGTGTCTGAATCAGCATCATGGCCCTTTGTGAGGTTGTGGCTTAGATTCTCACCACCAGATGGATCTAAAGAAAGATACCATATGTGCATCCAAAACCAAAATGGCAAAAAGATCATTCATTGTGGAAGAAGTCTCGCCTTCCTCTGTGAGGTTCCTGACCTCCATCAAGTGAAAATAGGGATCCTTTGTTTCAAATGAGTTATTCAAAGCCCTGCAGAGGTGCTGGGATTTCCTCATGACTCCAAATCACATAAAGAATCTATACCTGACAGTCAGTAGGAGTCAAATTGGAGAAGCAGATAAGTATTAAAGTCAGGCCTATTTGACCACTCCTGGTTCACAGGAAAGGTGTCCTGGCCACAATTATGTTAGGCAAATGAGGAGCAAGGGAGATTATTTTGGACACTGTCATTGGATGTGCCCCTCATGGAAACCTCCAGCCAGAGGTTATGATGAGTGTCTATATGGAAGGATATGAGGGCTATGTGGGAGTGTTTGGGTTTTAATTGTGGTCATTTGTGTTGCGGTTGGACGAGATGACTGGGTCCACCTGGATTTAAACTCTGGTGTGATTCCCCTAAGAGACTGTGTTGTAGAATTGTCCTCAGAGAACTATTGCCATGAATTGTGTTGGGATTTTAGGAGGACACGGATGAGAGTCACCCTTGGAATCTAAGATATAGGCCCATTTTTGCTTTCCACAGAGCACAGTGAATCTCAGCCATGATATCATATGATTTTATTTGAAAGACTTGGCAGCCATAGTTGAGAGTCAAAACACACATGGACCTCATATTGTAGACCTCTATGGTCCTGGCTTCATGTATCCTTTTGGCCACTCTTTGGGAAGCCTTGCCTGTGACAATTCTCCAGAGCTTTCATTGAAATAATCTTCCTCAACATTTAATGGATCCTGAATGAATTGAAACACACAGTGCCTCCAAATTAATCCTTGAAACATGCCTACATCAATATCATGACATTTTTGAAATTTCCATGACCAGGTTTCACTGGAGAACCTTGAATGTCCTGTTGCTGATCATGAGTGTAATAGACAGTGCCTTGATTTACTGGGTTTCATGCAAATGGTGTAGAACAGAGATGTCAGTTAGTTTGAGCCTGTTGATTAGTGGTCCTAGAGAAGTGGTATGCAGGTGTGTGATAAAACATCTGTGGTGAGGCCATGTGGATGTGCCATTGGATTCCAAATGGCTTTTGACTGACATGGTGCTTCCAACAGACCCTTGTATTTAAAGGAATCTTGTTATATGGAGAAGTTTCATTGCAATGTTCAGAATCAGGTTGCTATGGTCTAAGGAGCAAGCTATGTGGGATAGAAGCCTGGTTGGTGCATTCTCCTGCAGACCCTGAACCACCACACATGACAGAAATCCCTCCAGCACTGTGTCCCTGTTAAAATTTTTGTATTCCATGAAACAAATACCAAACATTATATATATATAACAGTGCAGCAGCAAGAAACACCATGACAATTGGTGGATGACCAAATAGCTTCATAGTCCACCCGGGGAGACACTTAGCCCCTAGTGCCCAAATTTTACCTACAAATAGAGAATTCAGCACTGCTGCGTAACGTTCATTGGAATATAAGAGACCATGTCCTCCAGGTCACATAGATGCAGACCCAGCTTTGATGGTCTCAATACAAAGAAGATACAGCTCCTGACAACATCATATATTTCAAGTGCCCAACCTCAGTGGCAGTTTCTCAAGAAGTCTTTAGGCCAGCAGAGCTCCATGATTGTGGAGTTTTACCCTGTCCCTTACTTTTAGAAACTCCTCTACCACCTCCAAAGTTGTGAGCTCCTGAGCAATTGCCATTCCAGATATGTATTCACATATTTTATAAACCTTCTCCTCTAATTGTGTCTTACTTGGGGCGAAAGTAATGCCAAGAAATTGTTCTGGATGAGACTGGGAGGATTATTGTGTAGCACATATTTGCACACATTGGATTCATTTTCCAAATTTCCATTCTAAATAATGAATCTTTGACACTACCCCATACCCTACTAGACTGTTACTACTAATCCTAATATGATGGAGAAAAATAACTCAAACAGAATTGAAATACAAGCAGTTCAGAAGAGGCATGGTGTATATTTGCACTTGCCTTTTGCATTATATAGGGTAGGAGTTATGAATCTAATCAATTTTTTGTTGAAATAGTTCTTAATGTGTTTTTAAAGTTAACAAATATGTGAATTCAGTCTCCCTTTCTCTGTAGCCAATTCAGCATATGTATTTTTATAAGCACACGTAAAATTCTACCTGGTACCACATGTACATTATTGTGTGGTCGCAGACATGGCAGATACAAATTGTGAGAAGAGATCACTCCTCCTAAACGATGTTGGAACTGGAAATTCAACCTATGGGTGAGCTTCCTAGCTGAACAAGATTATACATAAATCCATGTTCAGTAAAATGAATATTTTTGATCTGTGGATGATATATATTTCATGGTGAATTTCAATTGCATATAGTGGTACTTTTTATTATCTGTGTGTGTGTTTGTGTGTGTATATATATATATATATATACATATATATATATATATATATATATATATATATGTATATACTCACACAAACATATATATATATATACTCTCCAGATTTTTCAAAATATGAAATATCTGTGTCTTATTATACATTTCCTAAATTCACTCCTGTTTCTATATGTAAATATATAATCATCTTTTCACAAGACTATTCTCAGAAATATTCATCCACCTGAAATACATATTTGTTTCCTACTACTAAAAACTAGCTTCAGTGAATTTTGTATTCAAATCCGAATATTTCTAAGGTAACTGACCCAGTTTAACATCAATGCGATTAGACTCCTATTGGACATGATGTGTATTTTGAAGTTCATTTTTTTTTCAACACTGGTACATTACGATTTCTGTAGTTTATTCACATCATTATATATATATAAATATATATATACATATATATATATATATATATGTATATATTTCATCTACAAGTTCGCACATTTATAGGCATTTGTTTCACTTTCAATCAATTTTACTTCAGAACAGATATATTCCTCCGTGTTTCTTGACTGGTATTTTCATGAGACTTCTTTCCAAACACGTTATCTTCGATTTCCATAATTACTTTTGAAGCACATCTCACACACCCTACTTGATGAACCATAACACTAATATTACCACTAGATGTATAACTGGTTGGAATGAATGATTGTATATCAATATATGATTTCTTATATATTTTCAGATATCAATTCAATCAATTATTTAAAGTGGAACCAGTTATATTATTTATACACTGTATTGTCTATTCATGCATTATCTCTATAAGCATAGACACATGGTAGACCTCTTTATACCCCCAATACTATTTTATACGTCTTCAAAATATTATTCCCAGAAATGGTGGAAGAAATACTCATGTCACCTCACCTACATATACATTTTTTCACATTAATATTCTGGACGCTAAAAGTAAATATCACACTTATGATTGTACCAATGTAAATGTCTGGTGAGCATCGGAGGAAGAGACCACAAAGAGACTGTCTCATGCAACAGCAAAGGGATTTTTGGGGGTTCAGCATGCTGGGGCTCAGAGCTCACTTGAATTTAGCAGAGAGCCCTGAGAAAAGCTTAAGCCGAGCTTATATACTTTCCTTGGAGAGGGCAGGGAATGAAGTTTATTGATGGGTCAGGGCACGTGGGCGGTTTGCATGTAAATGTGTGAGGGATTACATTCTGCATTTTGGCAGTTGGGGACAGGACATTCTGGGAGCAAGATTAACAAACAGTTCTCAGGATTTCAACAGTGTTTTGTTAAGCATACAGAAAAACAGGAAGTGACAAGTACCTATTTTATTAACATTTCATTCCCCACTTCTTTTTCTGTTTATTTTTAATCACAAAGGTGATCATTGGGGGTGTCATATTTTATGTCTGCTGGTGGGGTATATTGTTGTCTGATTTCCATAAGTTTAACTTGTCCAATTTGAGCTTGGAGAAAGGAAACTACACGATTGAACTCACAGGGCCCTAGAGTTAGCAATAATATTAGGATTATTAACAGACCGGACAAGGCTGATTAAAGCATAGTTAACCACGGGGACTGTGTGAACCAAGACTCAAACAACCCTTTTTAGGCCTCTGTCTCTCGTTGATACTCTTCAAGGCGTTTTCTTAATTTTTTCATAGATTCTTTTACAACTCCAGTATTGTTGGCATAAAAACAACATTCTTTCCTCAATGCAGCACAAAGGCCTCTTCTCTCATGAAGAGGAGGTCCAACCCTTCACTGTTCTCTAAAACTACTTCAGAGAGAGAGGTTAAAGATTCCTGTAAAGCTGTGATGGAGGTTTTTAATATCTGTAAGTTTTGGTCTATTGCTGCTTCTAATTGGGTGATTTGTTGTGTCCCATGGACTAGGGCAGTGGTTCCTGTGCCCACCCCTGCAGCAACTCCTATTCCTAATAGGATGGCTAAAGTGATGGATACAGGTTCCCTGCGGAACTGTGTTGTATGCCCGCCCTATTTGATCTTTAACTGAACCTGCATCATGATAGAGCACTCTGGGAAACATCTGCACCATTACATAATTAATCACATTTGTTGACCATTTTATGAAAACATAAACAATGTTTAAGTATATAGAATTATACTGTTGTAGGGACGGACATGGCAAGGAACCTGATATACCACTGAAGCTAGGGAATCAGTCCTATTTGGTTGCAAACAGATTTAGAGGGCATTGCTTCTGTTGTCATCAATTAATCCCCTGAATCCCAAGTTTAGGTAGTTTCAGAATTTTGTACCCAACATGTAAGGGAAGGAGCTCAGAAGTTCAGAGTCTGCAGAAGTTCACAAAAAGCAGTTTTTGTTTCTGTTTATTTCCTCTGTTCTGGGCAAGTTAAATTTTTAATGACACCTGGGAGGGGGGGAGCTTTTGTCTTCTCTTTTTTTCCCCTGCCAGCTGTTAAAATGGAGCCCAGTTGGTAACTTCTTTATCTTAGAAATGTAGCCATCTCTGTGAAGCCCCAGCTTAAGGCCAGAGGCCTTGTTCACATATTTTGTGAAAAACTAGTAAGGGAGTGTCTAGCTTAGGAGTGCTGATTTTTCCAGCCAGTGGCAAGTAGAATAGGGCAACAAGAAAAGAGGAAGTTTATCTACATTGAACTTTTTTTAGGGACTCTTTTGCTGAAAGTCCTAAAGTCAGGCATGGTGAAGACTTCTGGAGAAGGTCAGTTAAGAATTTTCTGTGGTCCTGGTACAGAGGGGGAAGACGTGTAAGGCGGGGGGTGAGAGCAGCTCTGTGGATCTGAGAATGAGGAAGGAGAGATATAAAAGAATAATGGGAAAGGGGTTTGGGATTTTCTTAGCAACAAAAACTTTAGCAGTAGAACAGGTAGAGCAGAGGGGAAGATGGGAGTGAGTATCCCAAAAAGCCTGTGATGGACTTTAATTTTAAATAACCTCTTTTCAGTTTTTACAAAGCAACATTAAAGGCCATTTTCATTACATCTTGGATAGGGGTCTGAGGGCTCTCCTCAGCCTGTTTGAGCTTTGGGTTAGCTGGTAAGAGTAACTGGTGGGACCCGGTGCGGGCACTGACAGGAGAAGAGAGGAGTGAGTGGGTGGAAGGGTACTTCATTACCTGCTACCTCTGCAAGGGGGCAATGGTCTGAGAACCGGCGGAGGTTTGGGTATTTGATCTTGTAATTGGAAGGGAGAAATCAGGTTTTTGAAGTGGAATTGACAGCAGAGCGTCTGGAGCAGAAAGCAGAGGGTGAGGATCGATTGGAGAAGCATAGTTCAGGATGTGAGCGATGGAGGGAAAAGGCCTCCACATAGGGGAATTTCCTTCCACCCTTTTGAGCACTTGCCTAAGTTAAATAGTTCACGCAGAATTTGACGATCTAGAGACCCCTCTGGGGGCCATCGGTTTTGGTTGTCTAATTAGTAACATGGTAAATGCTGTGTACTTAATTTCATGAGGAGTTTGGGTTTCACCAGGATGCTCCTATATGCTCATATCACCATGACTTACAGAAGAAGTAGGATTTTCCCTCACAGAGCCGTGGCTGTTTCTGGCTTTGATAGTCTGCCGGGTAAACATAGTAATCTAGGTTAGCCAACGTGCATCTGGCTCGCGTGTCCCTACATCAATAATAGCAAAACTCACACACTCTTCCTGATAAACCAGAACCCTAATATTACCATTAGATGTATAACTCATTTGAATGAATGCATGTATATCAATATAAGATTTCCTGTATATTTTCAGATATCAATTCAATCCATTATTTAAAGTTGGAATCAGTTATATTATTTATTAACAGTATGGTCTATTCATGCATTATTTCTATATTTGTAGACACAGGGTAAAACTATTCATAACCCCAATACTAATTTATACGTCTTCAAAAAATTGCTCCCAGAAATGTGGAAGAAAAACTCATGTCACCTAATCTACATATATATTTTATCACAGTAATATTCTAGAGACAAAAAACAAAGGTCACACTTATGCTTGTACCAAAACCTAATTGGAATGTGAGCATGGAGTACTAAAAACATCCACGTTCAGGTTGCCTAATGTTCTCAAATGTCAATCCTATTGGTGACTACATATTTGTTTCTTCCTAAGATTATGTATTCAATAAAGCATGTTGAAAATGTCCAATCCTATCACTCACTTTATACTTTGCCTGAATTCCTAATGTCTGTTTTGATATCTGCTTTCCTACATGTTTCCACCAGTTCATCATTGTGACTGACTCTTCACATGTGCTGATATTTACACTAATTCTCTACCTGAAACCCCATTGCTAAAAAAGTTTTGGTCCAAATCCTATACTCACTCTTCTTGCAAAATCTACTGACTGCCTTCCTAATCCTACCGACTATCTCTGTTTGACCGGATGTTCTCTAATACATTCATTCATCCAAGGTAAATGGTCCTATGCCATTGTATGTTGATTTATCTGAGACATCTGTGCAGAACGTAATTCAAAGCTAAGTATCCCCATCAAGGGCCAAATGCCCTTCTGGGCTTCAAATCTTACCTAGATTTCTATTTTCATACTTATATTTCACCTCTATATTCTTATAAATATCGCAGGTTCCCAATACCATTATTCATCTCACAGAATGATTCCTAACGCAAATTGAACATGTTATTAATCCTAACCATACACTGTTTTCTCAATATTGCTTTACAGAAGAGCAGGGACAGAGTTAGTCTTACAATTCAGGAATGTAGGGGATATTCCTCAAAGGTCCATGCAGAAATAATCCCTGGAGAAGTTGTATGCGGCTATGGAGGACCTGATAGTACAAAAGTCATCATCCATGGAAATCAACTTGATCAGGATGAAGGGGTGTGTATGAATGAGCCACTCTCTTCTCAATGTGGAGAAGGTGGAGCAAACCAGGCCTGTGTGGAGAGCTGTTCCAGGGTGCCTATGTTTGATATACCATTCTAACTTGTGAAAGTGTCACAGGAAGTGGGTGCAGCCTCCATCTCATGGGACTCTTGGAAGCAACTGTTATGACATATGGGTACCAAAGCAGTGACCTCATTCAGTTCCAGAAGAAAATGACATCACCTCACTTCCTTCTTGATGGAAATCTTTGAACTTGGGATCCAGGAAGCCAGGCACCCAGAGCCAATCCCAGTCCCAGTCCCAGTTTCAGTGTGCTCACTTGTTTGGAATTACCAAGGACAGGGTCAGTCATTCTTGGTACCTACTGATTTGAGGATGGGCAAATGCCAGGAAAGCTCTGAAGAGGAGCCTGTCCTTAAAAAGTAGGTAGTGACTCACCACTGGCTACTGACAACCTCAGAGAGTTGGCCAAGGGACCTGATCTTTGACAGGACAGGCAATTTCAGGGAAAGATAGTATGGCCCACCAGTCAGAGGACACTCTGAATAGTCACAGACCTACTTGGTGGAAGGAGGTGCCTTTGTGGGTGTGGGTGTGAGTTTGTGGTTTTGTCTCATGTTCTGAGAATATGTAGGAAAGGCGGTTACTTTGGTATGGACTGGGCTGTTTCAACAATGTCGTTTGACAAGGCGAGTGTTTCTGTGTTTGTGTATCACATTGTGTCTGTGGATGTAGACATTAGACAAAAGAATGCATCAATGGATGTTTCCTGTCTAGTAGACAGATTTTCAGCATTCATCATTCCCCATTTATGAATAGAGTGTGGCAGGCTTATTGATGTGCAACATCTGCGATTTTCCTAAGTTCCTGTTTTCTTCCTGAATTCTGGCCACTCTCCAGAATAAGCTCATGGTTTTGTGTCCAAGATATGTACCACTCAATGCTCTGTGACATGGCCATGTACTGGATAGCTGAAGGGAATGGGAGCATTTCAGAAAACTCAGATATCAGTGTGACCAGGAAAGTCTCACTGGAGAAACCCTGCTTTGCACCATTTCCTTACCTAATGTTCTGTTGCCCTGAATGTCAGGAACGTCTTTGCCTCAGGCCACACCTTTTTGGAGCCTGAAGAAAACTGTTTTCAAATGGAAATGAAAAAAGTCTTTAGGCCAGCAGAGCTCCACGTTTGTGTAGTTTTTACCTTGTCCCTTACTTTTGGAAACTCCTCGACCACCTCCAAGGTTGTAAACTCCTGAGCATTTTCCATTCCAGTTATGTATTCACTGATTTTCTAACTCTTTTCCTCTAATTGTGTCTTACTTGGGGCGAAGGTATTGTCAAGGCATTGTTCTGGATGAAATATATATATATATATTCTCCAGATTTTTCAAAATATGAAATATATGCGTCTTATTGTACACTCCCTAAATTCAGTCATGTTCTTGTATGTGGATTACTAATCAATTTTTCACAAGATCATTCTCAGAAATATTCAAATATTCATCCACCTGAAATACATATTTGTTTCCTAGTACTGAAAACTAAATTCAGTGAATGGTGCACACAAATCCAAATATTTCTACAGTACCTTACCCAGCTTAACATCAAATCTAATAGATTCCTATGGGACATGATGTGTATTTTGGCGTTCATTTTTATTTAACATTGGTACATTACTATTTCTTCAGTTAATGCACATCATAGTATATATATTGCATCCAAAAATTAGCAAATTTATAGGCATTCGGTTCACTTTCAATCACTTCCTGCTTCAGTACACATGTATTTCTCCAGGTTTCTTGACTGGACTGGTCTTTTCATGAGACTTCTTTCCAAACACATTATTTTCGATTTCCATAATCAATTCTGAAGCAAAACTCACTCACAGTTCATGATTAACTATAACCCTAATATTACCATTAGATGTATAACTGGTTGTAATGAATGATTGTATATCAATATAAGAATTCTTATATATATATATATATTTTCAGTTATCAATTCAATTCATTATTTATTCAGCATATGGTCTATTCATTCATTATCTCTATATTCATAGACACAGGGTACACCTCTTTGTTCCCCCAATACTAATTCACAGGTCTTCAAAATATTGCTGACTGATATGGTGGAAGAAATACTCATGTCACCTGATCTACATATACATTTTTTCACAGTAATATTTTGGACACTAAATGCAAATGTCACACTTATGATTGTACCAAACCCTAAATGGAAAGTGAACATGGATTACTAAAAACATCGATGTCCAGGTTGCCCAATGCTCTCAAATTTCAATCCTATTGGTGATTACATATTTGTTTCTTTCTAAGATTATATATTCAAACTCAACCTTGTTCAAAATGTCTAATCCTATCACTCCCTTTATACTTTGCCTGATTTTGTAATATCTCTATTATTTTCTGCTTTCCTACATATTTTTCAAATTTCATCATTATGACTGAATCATCATATGTGCTGATATTTACATTCACTCTCTAACTGAAACCCTATTGCTAAAGAACTTTTATTCCAAATCCTATACTCACTCTTCTTCCTAAAACTACTGACTATCTCCTGATGCTACCGAATATTCCTTTTTGACTGGATGTTCTCTTCGACATTCAATCATCCATGGTACTTGGTACTATGCAATTGTGTGTCGATTTATCTGAGACATCTGTTCAGAATGTAATTCAATGCTAAGCATCCCAATCAAGTGCCCAATTTCCTTCTGGGCTTCAAATATTACCAATATTTCTGTTTTTATACTTATATTTCACCTATATATTCTTGTAAATATCGCAGGTTCCCAATACCATTATTTAACCCTCAGAATGATTCCTCACCCAAATTGAACCTGTTATTAACACTAATCATGCACTGTTCCCTCAATCTAACTTTACAGAAGAGCAGGGACAGAGTTGGTATTTCAATACAGGAATGTAGGTGATCTTCCACCTGTTGAGAACCTAGAATGTCCATACAGAAATGATCCCTGGATAAGTTGTAGGCAGCTATGAAAGACCTAAAAGAGCAAAAGTCATCTTCCATGGCAAACAACCTGGTAAGGATAAAGGGATGTGTCTGAATCAGCCTCTCTCTTCTTAATGTAGAGAAGATGGACTAAACCACGCCTGTGTGGAGAGCTGTTCCCGGGTGCCAATGGTTGATATACCATTCAAATTTGTGAAAGTGTCACAGAAAGCAGGGGCAGCCTCCGTCTCATGGGACCCTTGGAATCAACTGTTAGGAAAAAGTGGTTGCCAAGGTAGTGAACAATTTTAAATCCTGAAGAAAGTGAGTTACCTCACTTCCTTGGTGATGGAACTCAATGAACTTGGTATCCAGGAAGCCAGGCACCCAGAGTCAGTCCCAGTCCCAGTCTAAGTGGTCTCACTTGTTTGGATTTTCCAAGGACAGAGTCATTCTTTCTTGATACCTACTGATGTGAGAATGGCCAAATACCAGGAAAGCTCCGAAGAGGGGCCTTTCCTGAGCAAGCAGTTAGGAGCTTACCGCTGCCTCTTGACAACTTCACAGAGTTAGCCAAGGAGACCTAATCTAATACAGGACAGGCCATCTCAGGGGAACATAGTGTGGTCCACCAGTCAGAGGACACTCCGGATATTCGCAGACCAATTTGGGGAAAGGAGGTGCCTTAGTAAGTGTGGGTGTGGGTTTTTTGTTTGTCTCATGTTCTGAGAATATGTAGGAAAGGTGGTTTGTTTGGTTTGGATTGAACAGTTTTTAATAAGTTGTTTGACAAGGTGAGTGATTCTATGTCTGTGTATCCCACTGTGTCCGTGGTTGTAGACATAAGAAAGCAGAATGATACAATGGATGTATCCTATCTAGTAGAAAGCTTCCCAGCATTCATTCTGCCCAATTTATGAATGGACTGTGGTGTGCCTTATCAATGGGCAACACCTGCTAATTTCCTAAGTTGCTGTTTTCTTCCTGAATTCTGGCCGCTCTCCAGAAAAGACTCATGATTTTGTGTCCAAGTTATGTACCACCTCCAAGCTCTGTGACATGGCCATGTTCTGGATAGCTGAAGGGAATGGCGAGCATCTCAGAAAACTCAGATATCAGTGTGACCAGGAAAGACTCAGTGGAGAAATCCTGCTTTGGGTCCTTTGCTTACCTATTGTTCTGTTGCCCTGACTGTCAGAAAGTTCTTTGCCTCAGGCCACCCCTTTGTGAAACCTGAAGAAAACAGTTTTCAAATGGAAATGAATGGGCATCACCTGTGGCTCTTTGCTTAATTGCTTTGGAAAGGGATGTGTCTGAATCAGGCTTGTGGCCCTGTGTGAGGCTGTGGCTTAGATTCTCAGCACCTGATGGATGTAAAGAAAGATCCCATGTGTGCGTCCAAAACCCAAATGGCCAAATTAGCAGTCATTGGGGATGAAGTCTTTCGCTTTCCTCTGTAAGGTTCCTGAACTCTATCAAGTGAGAATAGGGAAGATATACCAAGCCAATTTTTGGCTCCTTTTTGAAAAATTGTACCACCGATGACAGCATCAGCATAAATACCCCAACACTACCACAAGTCGCTGCACCAACAGATAGTTCACAATGCATACAAGTGAGTTCACAATGCATACAAGTGATGCATAGTCCAGGCATGTTCTGCAAACAGTTTAGTGATGGCTATTGCAGAAGCAGTAGATTGGTTTTATCTTTGTCTTCACCGGCACTGGGATGAAGATAGGAATTCTGGCAATAACGGCTAAAGAAAAAATTATGTATCATTCCAGAAGGCACTAAAAAAAAAAAAAAAAAAAAAAAAAAAAAAACAATTTTCTTAACAATTTACATTATCTTGAAGAGAATTATTAAATATAATGAAAAGGAAAGATGAAAGTAAACAAACAGTTCTGTTAACGTCCTTTTTTTGTTCACATCTTAGAACAATCCTCAACAGTTGTTTACCCAATTTTAATGAAACTATTTAATTTACGTGAATAAAAAAAAATATTTGGATCCATTTTTTCATGAGTGCTCATCATATAAGATATATGGACGTACGTACATTCAAACATATAATACAAAACACAAGTGTGCACACATAATATAATACATACAACACATAAGATAATAGTAAAAGCCTTATAATTTTTTACATGTGAAATCACCATTGGAATGCTTAAAAAATCTATCGTCAAAAAATAGAACTGATCAGCAAAACATTAACCTAGGTCTGTATGAGCTCAAAAAACAAAAATAAAACTTCATGATGTGGGATGGGGCAATAATAAAATAGATATTGAAAAAAGCATCCTGGTTCTGTCGCAGATGTAAGGATAGCCAAACTGGAGTTTTGTATTTCAGCAGTGATGGATTTGAGCCAAATAATCTTTTTTTTGTGTATAGAAATCACTTTTGTTAATCTCTCTGGAATCCAAATTGTCTGCTGTTCTTCCTGAGGATACACACAAACAGACCCCCGACTCCATACAATTACTGGGTCAGGACCTTTCCTATGTTCTGTTAGAATATCCTTCCAAAGTACCTTGGGCTTATGTACATTTTTTGGACACATATGCCTTTCCGCAGCACTAAGTCCTGATGAGTCCAAATTTAAAAAGTTTAGAGTAAAAAGGGTTATTTTAAGTTTATCTTTGGGGAATATATACTCCTTTCCAATTCCGTCTTTTTGCTTTAATAAATACATTTTAATAGTTTGATGTGCTCTTTCAACTATGCCTTGTCCCTGTGGATTGTATGGGATTCCTGTTATATGAGTAATGCCAAATGATGAGCAAAATTGTTTAAAAGAGGTAGAAGTATAACCAGGGTCATTATCTGTTTTTAACTGTTTAGGAACGCTCACAGTGGCAAAATTTTGTAAGCAATGAGCTAAAACATCTTTAGTTTTTTCTCCGGCATGAAGGGAGCCCATCAAAAATCCAGAAGAAGTATCAACTGTAACATGCAAATATTTTAATTTTCCAAATTCTGGCAAGTGTGTGACGTCCATCTGCCAAACATGGTTGGGTATCAATCCTCTAGGATTGACTCCAAGATTAACTTGTGGTAAAATGGTCACACAATTTTGACATTATTTTATTATTTGTCTAGCTAGTTCCTTGGTCTTTTTAAAATTTTTTTGTAAAGAATTAGCATTGACATGGAACTTTTTATGAAGATTTATAACTTCTTCTAGTGTTGAGAAAATATGAATGTAAGTTATGTGTAGTTTTCTCTGCTAAATCATTGCCCAAACTAAGGGCTCCAGGCAATCCTGTATGTGTCCTGATATGTCCTATAAAGAATGGATCTTTTCTTTCCCAAATTAAACTTTGTATAGTGGAAAGCAAAGAGAAAACCGTAGAGGAAGGGGAAATCCTACCAGCATCTTCAAGGGATACTATAGCATTAACTATATACTGACTAAGGGAAAATAAATTAAATACAGAATCTTTAAACATCACAAAAGCTTGTAATACTGATTAAGCTCTACCTTTTGAGCTGATCATTTGGGTACTAAAAATGTAAAAGTTTTATCAGGTGTAACTATTGCTGCTGTACCATTATTTGACCCATCAGTGAACATATTTGGAGCATTCATGATAGGTGTTTTCTTGTCATTTTTGGAAAAATTATAGGATGCGATGAGCAAAATGACAATAAAGGATTAGATGGTAAGTGGTTAACAAATGAAACATTAGATTTACACATGAATATTGCCCAAGTATTTAACTCATTAGCTAATTCATCAATTTGATTCATAGTATATTAAGTAATAATTTTATTGGGAGAAATTCCAAACACTCCCTTTGCTGCTTTTATTCCTATGAGTATTAATTGTCCCTCAGCCTCAGGATACCTAGCAATAATAGTGTTAGAAGAATAAGATAAATGTATCCATAATAATGGACCTTCTTGCCAAAATACTCCTGTAGGAATATTTTTGTAGGTAATACAATAAATAATAAATGCAAAATTATATCAACTCTATCCAAATGCATATTTCCCATATATGTTTCAAAGCTTCTTAATGCCTTTCTTATTTCAGGCATTAACATTCTGGGTGAAGTTGGATCTGATGGACCTTTTAGGATATCAAATAAAGGTCCTAACTCTCCTGTTGTTATAGCAAGATAAGGCCTTATCCAATTTGTGTCTCCTAATAACTTTTGAAAGTCATCAATTGATTTGAGTTGATCTAACCGTATTTGATTTTTTGGTGGCAGACCATGGTTGAGGATTATAGAACTCCGAAATAATTAATTGGAAAATTTAATTGTACTTGATTTATTGCTATCTCTAGATTACAATTTTTAATAAGTTTGTAAGTGTGGCATAACATTCTAGCAATGGGTTTTTGGCTTTGTGGGCTAATAATACATCATCCATATAGTGAAATATTTGTAGTTCAGGATTTTGATTTCTAAGTGGCTGGATTAATTTGTTAAAATAAATTTGACACATAGTTGGGTTGTTAGCCATCCCTTGAGGGAGTACTTTTCACTCATATCTCTGATCAGGACCTTCGTGATTCAGTGCAGGGATAATAAATGCAAAACGTGGACTATCCTCAGGATGAATTGGAACTGAAAAAAAAAAAATCTTTAATATCTATACCGAAAACATGCCAAGTTTTTGCAAAGCAGACAATTGAGGAATCCCCGATTGAGCATGTCCCATAATAACCATCTCATTAATGGCTCTTAAATCTTGAAATAATCTCCATTTACCAGATTTCTTTTTGATGACAAAAATGGGAGTATTATGGGGAGATACAGAAGGTTGTATATGTCCTTCCGCTAATTGTTGTTTGACCAGGTCATTGGCTGCTTGTATCTTTTCTTTAGTCAGGGGCCACTAAGGAACTTATACTGGTCTTTCTGATTTCCAAGTAATTTTTATTGTCTCAGTGGCCCTTTCTGAAAATCCAACACATGTCTATCTGTTAATCGATCTATTTGTATTGGTGCTTCTATGCCTTGTTCTTGTATTTCTAATTTTTTCCTTTCCTAAAACCTTGAGTAGCCATAATAGTGGGTGCATTTTGATTGATGTTTTTTGTTAATGTCCAACCTAATTGATCTAGGACATCTCATCCCCATAAATTTACGGGAAGATTATCCAATACATATGGCTGTATAGTTTCTTCACATCTTTCAGGATCCTTCCAATCTAATACCATTGCACCTTTATGGGTATTAGTCGCCACTCCTTGGTCTCGAAGTGTTTGAGTGGCTTGTTGTAATGGCCAATGTCTTGGCCATTCTTGACGAGAGATGATGCTAAGGTCTGCACCTGTATCCAGTAGCCCATTAAATTCATGTCCTTGAATATTTAGTTTTAGCATGGGGCGAGAATTTAAATTTAAAGAAAGCATAGCCCAATCTACACCTGTGGAGCCTAATCCCTTGGAACCTCTTTCTACAGTATGACTGGAAAATTTATCATGTAGGCTTGGTATTATTAGTAACTGTGCTATTCTATCTCCTGGTGAAATTACTGATATACCCTTTGGAGAACTGGCTAAAATTTTTATTTCACCTTCATAATTGGGATAAATTACCCCAGGACTTATCATAAGTCTTTTTAGAGTAGAAGAGCTGTGTCCCAATAATAAGCCTACTGTTCCTTTGGGAAGAGGTCCTTTCACCCCTGGGGGAATGATTTGAACTCAAAACTCTGGAGTTAGTACTGATCTGGTGGAGGCACAGATGTCCAACCCTGTGCTCCCTCTGGTTTTTCTGATGAGGGATCTGATGGACAATGTGTCCTGGGCACTACCCTGATGGGGTTGCTGGGTTCCTCCAGTGCTCCGTATATTTGTGGTTTGCGGCCCCAGAGTATTGGGACCCCCTGTCCATTTTTTGGCAAATGGAGCCCGATGGCTTTCTCCATGATATCGTGGAAAAACACCTGGTCCTTGTTCGTTTTTTTGATAATGAAGTACCCTCTATGGTGGTTTGAGAATGGCAATCATTAGCCCAATGTCTCCCTCTATGGCATCATGGCCAAATACCCCGTATTCTACTCCTTTGAAACCTAGTTTTCTTAAACCCTCGTCCTATGGGGCAATTCCTTTTAAAAAGTCCTGTTTGTTCACAGTTGTAGCATGTTCTTAGCCTGGCATCTAAAGCCTGTTTTACTGCAGCTGCCACAGTTTTCCCTTGTTCATTAATGTCTCTGGCATCTAAAGCCTGTTGTACTGCAGCTGCCACGACTTGCTTTTGTTCATTAGTGTCTCTGCACAATTTAATATATGTGTTTAAATCCACATGTTTCCATGGTCTAATGATGTCTCTGCACCCACAATTTGCTTGGTCATAAGCCAATTGTTTTATTAATGGCATTGCTTGTTCTGTATTTCCAAAAACTCTGGTAGCTGTTGGAATAAGCCTATGTACAAATTAAGCGAAAGATTCATTAGCTCCTTGTATTACCTTAGATAATTGACCTTATAAACCTCCATGTCCTTGTAGAGTCTTCCATGCCCTAACCAACTTTACAGGAATTTGTGGGTATACGCCAGGATCATATGCAATTTGTTGCTGCTGATCCTCATAAGGTCCCTTTCCTAACAACATATCTAGATTTCTCTGAGCATTACCAGCTGCTGCATTTTGCCTAGCCGTCTCCTTGCAAAATTCCTCATTGGCAACCTTCCATAACAGATACTGACCTCAATTTAGCACAGCTTTACACATATTAGCCCAATCTCCTTGAGTCATGTTCAAGTTGTTAATGAATTCAACCAAGCTTACAATGAAGTTTGCTTGAGGACCATAGGTTGTTACAGCCTCTTTCAGCTGCTTCACTATTTTGAAATTTAAAGCATGGTGAATTCGCTGCCCTCCTACCTCAAATACAGGGCATGTTTATATTTGAGATCCTGTCTCAGGATCCAAATTATCAACTGCGGGGATTGGGGGCCCCCCAGCATATGGAGGTGGCCTTGTTAGTTGGAAATTTACATTCTCCGGTGATAGAAATGTGTTAGTAACAGTCTCCTGTAGAGGTGGCGCTGTTGGTTGGGCACTAATGCCCTCTGGTGATAGAAAGTTGTTAGTAGCAGTCTCCTTTGGTAACTTTCCCCCTGATGGCTTTTTCTGATCTAAGCTTTGTTCCTCTATCTTTGTCTGAACTGAAGGCTTTGGACTAAGCAAACCAGATATGAACGTCCACAATGGCAATGTGCCAACTGGCAGAGTCCCTGGGCTGTTCTTTTCTCCTCTTTTTAAATCTTCACCATGATGGTTCCATTCTGATATATTTAACAACTCCTCCTTAAAAAGCCATGGGCTACAATTTTATATTGTATCAACATATGCCCTGACTGTTCTTGATTTAGTGAGATGCCTCCTCCCTCTAACAATTTACTTAACACTTTTTCAGTTTGTTTTTTACTAATTTTTGATTCTGCATTTCTACTATAATACAACCCAACAAGATGACGCCAAACAAAACCGAGACAGAATAAAATAAAAAGAGAACAACAAAAAGTCATTATAGCCTTTCTATCCTCCTGACATGTGCACCCATCCTTTATCACTCTCTGTTCCTCAGAGGTAAAAAGTTCTTGCTCAGATGTGAGCGGTTTTTCTTCCATCTCACTCATCTCTAGGGACAGGCAACTTAAAACAAAAGTGAAGCAAAACTAAAGAGGAATCTCAAAATGGCTACCCATCCTCTCGCCCTGCCCACAGGGGCGAGCAGTTTAACTTATGACTTACCCTCAGTCGGTCCCCGTGCCAGCCACCAAATGCTTCAGTCTGGCTGGGCACGATCAAAGAGCCACTTGTCAAAAGAAACAAACTTAATTTTTAGAACCACACACGCCAAACAAAACAGCTCCTCAGAAAAAACCCTTAGAGCCCAACTGCCACCACTGGCTTCCTTGTAAAGTCTCTCTCACACCCACAAGCCTCTCCAACTCCCACAATCCTCCTGCTCTTGAGGCCGATTGGCTGGGTAACAAGGGTGGAGCCAAAAATGTCCCCCAATGAGCAGCTCCGTGGTCTGAAAGGGCAGGGAAACAGCCCAATGAGCATCACTGCAGAGGAGCCAATCAGCTAGATGTTGCTGGGGCCGCTGTGAGCCAATAATCAGTAGGCAGCTGGAAATTTGCTGGCAGCTGGAGGTTTACTGGGGTCTCTTCAGCTGTGGCTCTCAACAAATTCCTGTCTCCTTTCTCCGTAGCCTATTCAGCAACTGTATTTTTATATGCACATATAGAATCCTACCTGTTATCACACTTACATTTTTGTGAGGTGGCTGACATGGCATATTCAAATTGTGAGAAGAGACCACTCCTCCTAAATGCTGTTGGAACTGAAAATTCAACCTATGGGTGAGTTTCCTAGTTGAAAATCATAATATATAAATCCATGTTCAGTGAAATGAATATTTTTGGATCTGTGGATGATATATATTTCATGGTGAATTTCCATTGGAATATATATTGCTATTTTTAATGTCTCTGTGTGTGTCTGTTTGTATATATATATATATATATATATATATATATATATATATATATACTCAATATTTTTCAAAGTATGAGAAATGGGTCTTATTATACACTCCCTAAATTCATTCATATTCATGTACGTGGATGTATAATCAACATTTCACAAGATTATTCTCAGAAATATTCATCCATCTGACATACATATTTGTTTCCTAGTACTGAGAAAAAACTTCAGTGAATGGTGCATACAAATCATAAATATTCTACAGTAACTGACCCAGTCTTAAAATCAATTCAAGTAGATTCCGATGGGACATGATATGTAGGCTGACGTTCATTTTTATTCAACACTGGTACATTACTATTTCTTCAGTTTATGCACTTCAAAGGATATATATATATATATATATATATATATATATATATATATATATATATATATATATATATATCATCCACAGTTAGCAAATTTATAGGCATTTGTTTCACATTCAATCGCTTCCTGCTTCAGAACACATGTATTCCTTCATGTTTCCTGGCTTGTATTTTCATGAGACTTCTTTCCACACACATTATTTTTGATTTCCATAATGCCTTTTGAAGCAAAACTCACAGAATTTCATGATAAACCATAACCCTAATATTACCATTAGTTGTATAACTGGTTGGAATGAATGATTGTATATCAATATAAGATTTCTAATAAGTGAACATGGATTACTAAAAACATCCATGTCCAGGTTTCCTAATGCTCTCAAATGTCAATCCTATTGGTGACTACCTATTTGTTTCTTCCTAAGATTATATATTCAACCTCAACGCTCTTGAAAATGTCTAATTCAATCACTCACTTTATACTTTGACTGATTTCATAATGTCTCTATTGATATCTGCTTTCCTACAAATTTTCCCCAGTTCATCATTGTGACTGAATCTTCACGTGTGCTGACATTTAACTTCACTCTCTAACTGAAACATTATTGCTAAAGAACTTTTGTTCCAAATTCTATACTCACCCTTCTTCCTAAACCTACTGACTATCTTCCTAATCCTACCGACTATCCCTTTTTGACTGTATGTTTTCTTCTACATTTAATCATCCAATAATATTCGGGCGAGCGTCAGAGGAAGAGACCACCAAGAGACTGTCTTATGCACCAGCTAAGGGTTTATTAGGGGTCCAGCATACTGGAGCTCAGAGCTCCCTTGAAAAGAGCAGAGAGCCCTGAGAATGGCTTAAGCAGATCTTATATACTTTCCTTGGAGGCGGCAGGGATAGAAGTTTATTGATGGGTCAGGGCGAGTAGGTGGTTTGCGTTCAAATGGGTGAGGGAGTACATTGTGCAATTTGGCAGTTGGATAGCACATTCTGGGAACAAGATTAGCAAACAGTTGTCAATATTTCAACAGTGTTTTTCTAAGCATACAGAAAAACAGGAAGTGACAAGTACCTATTTTATTAACCTTTTATTCCCCACTTCTTCTATTGGATACTTTTAAAAATAAAAGTGATCATTGGAGGGTGTACATTCTATGTCGGCTAGTGGGGTATTGCCATATGTTTAACTTGTCCAATTGGAGCTTGGAGAAAAGAAATGACACGGTTGAGCATACAGGGTTTTATAGTTAGCAATAATAGGAGGATTATTATTAGACCGGCCAGGGTTGATAAAAGCGTAGTTAACCAGGGGGAATGTGTGAAAAGACTCAAACCACCCTTTTTGGGCCTCTCTCTCTCGTTGATGATCTTCAAGGTGTCTCTTTAATTTACTCATAGATTTTTTTTACAACTCCAGTATAGTCAGCATAAAAACAACATTCTTTCCTCATTACAGCACAAAGGTCCCCTTCTCTCATGAAGAGGAGGTCCAAACCTCGAGTGTTCTGTGAAACAACTTCAGTTAGAGAGATAAAAGATTCCTGAAAAGCTGTGATGGAGGTTTCTAATATCTTTAAGTATTGGTCTAGTGCTGCTTCCAATTGGGTGACTTGTTGTGTCCCATGGACCAGGGCACTGGTTCCTGTTGTGTCCCATGGACCAGGGCACTGGTTCCTGTGCCCACCCCTGCAGCAACCCCTATTCCCAATAGTATGGCTAAAGTGAGGGTATATGTTCCCAGGGGAACCAGGTTGTATGCCCCCCTATTTGATCTTCAAATGAACCTGAGTCATGATAGTGCACTCTGGGAAACATTTGCACCATTACACAATTAATCACATCGGTTGACCATTTCATGAAAACATAAACAATGTTTAAGTATATAGAAATATATTGTTGTAGGGAAAGACAAGGCAAGGCACCTAAGATAGCACTGAAGACAGGGAAACAGTCCTATTTGCTTGCAACCGGATTCAGAGGGCATTGTTTCTGTTGTAATCAATTAATCCCCTGAACTACATGTTTAGATAATTTCAGAATTTTGTACCGAACATGTAAGGGAAGGGGCTCAGAAGTTCATAGTCCTTAGAAGTTCACAAAAAGCAGTTTTTGTTTCTGTTTTTTCCTCTGTTCTCAGCAAGTTAACTTTTCAAGGACACCTGGGAGGGGCACACTTTTTCTTGCCTTTCTTTTTTCTTCCTGCCAGCTGTTACCATGGAGTCCAGTTGGTAACTTCTTTATCTTAGAAATGTAGCCATCTCTGTGAAGCCGCAGATCAAGGCCAGAGGCCTTGTTCACATTTTTTGTTAAAAACTAGTAAGGGGGTGTCTAGCTTAGAAGTGCTGAGTTTTTTAGCCAGTGGCCAAGTAGAACAGGGCAACACAAAAAGAGAAAGTTTATCTACATTGTACTCTTTGTAGGGACTCTTTTGCTGAAAGTTTTAAAGTCAGCCATGGTGAAGACTTCTGGAGAAGGTCAGTTAAGACTTTTCTGTGGGCCTGGTACAGCGTGGGAAGACGGGGAAGGTGGGGCTGAGAGCAGCTCTGACGATCTGAGAATGAGGAAGGAGAGATGTAAAAGAATAATGGGAAAGAGGTTTGGGATTTTTCCTAGCAACAAACACTTGAGCAGTAGAAATGTTAGAGCAAAGGGGAAGATGGGAGTGAGTATCTCAAAATCCTGTGAGGGACATTAAATTCTTAGTCACCTGTTTTCAGTTATGACAAAGCAACATTAAAGTCCATTTTCATTACATCTTGGATAAGGGTCTGAGGGATCTCCTCAGCTGGTTTGAGCTTTGGCTTAGATGGTAAGAGGACCTGGTGGGACCCGGTGTGGTCACTGACAGAAGAAGAGAGGAATGAGTGGGTGGAGGGGTACGTGAGTACCTGCTACCTCAGCAAGGGGGAAGTGGTCTTAGGACCAGCGGAGGTTAAGGTTTTTGATCTAGTAATTGGAGGGGATAAATCAGGGTGCTTAAATGGGAGTGACAGCAGAGAGTCTGGAGCAGAAGGCTGAGGATGAGGATCTATTGGAGAAGCATAGTTCAGGATGTGAGTGAAGGAGGGAAAAGGCTTCCACATAGAGGAATCTCCTTTCACCCTTTTGAGCACTTGCAGAAGTTAAAAAGTACACGCAGAATTTGAGGATCTAGAGACTCCTCTGGGGGCCATCTGTTGTGGTTACCTAATTGGTAATATGGCCAAGGATGTCTACTGAATTTGATGAAGCATTTGGCTTCCATTAGGCAGCCTCTGTATGCTCACATCCCCATGACATACAGAAGAAGTCGGCTTTTCCCCCACACAGCCTGACTGTTTGTGGCTTTGATAGTCCACCGGGCAAATGTAGTAATCTAGGCTAGCCAAACTGCATCTGGCTCTCGTGTCCCTACATCCATAATGTTTGTTTCCATTATCTATGTTATGGAAGGGATTTAATGGAATTTTAGTGGGATCCTCTTCATCAGGGATACCCTAATTGGAAAGACCTATAGCCAGCTGACAAATGTCTGTATGGAGAGATGGCCACCAGTTCCCTAAGGGGGTTGTATGCAAGATAGATTATACTTCTTTTCCAGTAGAATTTGTGATCACCCATCACGGCTGAACGGACTGAGGAGGGTTAGGACTACTGGTGGCCAATAGGAGAGTCTATAGCCTTATCCACATGGCAAATACGCAATTTGAAAGGGTATCCAGTCTTTTCTAGTTTCCTGCCAGAGTCTGGACAGGGCGAAGGCTTGAGATGAGAGGCATGGATCCAGGAAGTGATTTCTTCTACCTTTACCACTGTAGGTGTTATAAGTAGCACCTGCTATGGTCCTTTCCAGCGGGATTCCAGGGATGACACCTGATGACATCTTACGTAGATGAAGTCTCTTACTTGATATCGATGTAGAGTCCCCTCATCCCCAGGTTGGTAGGCCTTAGCCAGCTGGTTTCACAGGTATTTCTGAGTTCTTTCAAGAGCTTTAAGTCTGTCAAGCAAGGGGGGTGGAAGGGATCGTTAGGTGTTAGAGTTGGGGTTAGGTCCCTTACTGGAGGAGGTGCACAATAGAGAATTTCATAGGGGGTGAGATTACACAAAGAAAAAGAGGGAGTATCTCTTGCATGCAACATTGCATATGGCAGAAACATAGTCCAATCTTTTATTCCGGTCTCTAAGCTTAATTTCGTTAAGGTCTGTTTAATGGTTCTATTCATTCTTTCTACCTGTCCTGAACTCTGGGGTCTATAAGCACAAAGTAACTTCCAATTAATATTCAGGGTCCTGGCTAACCCCTGACTTACGTGGGCCACGAATCCCGGTCCACTATCAGACCCTATTACCTTAGGCAGGCCGTATCTTGGAAAAATATTTTCCAGGATCTTCTTGACAACGATTTGCGCTGTTTCTTTTTTCTTTCTTTCTTTCTTTTTTTTTTTGGTGGGGAAGGTTTCAATCCATACTGAAAATGTATCAACAAAGACTAAGAGATATTTAAGTTCATACCTTGCTGGCTTAATTTCAGCAAAGTCCACTTCCCAGAATTGTCCTGGTCTGGTTCCTCGTAGGTGCTTTCCTGCAGGAAGCTTGAAAGGGTAATCATTAACCAATATGGACCTGACAGGCTTTTGTTAACCATTCCGTTATTTCATTTTGCTGTGAGTGGGTTAGTTTAAATCTCTGTTCTTGATCCTTCAGGAATGCCTGCAGTGTCTTTGAACCAAGGTGAGTGAGTTGATGTACATTTTCTACTGACATAGTTGGAGCCGTGACTATTGGAATTTTTACTGAAGGATTTAGAAATTCCACTTGGGGGCCTTCAGTGTTAAAAGTTATTTTGGCCCAGAGCTTGGTAAGCAGATCTCTGCCCATCAATGGGGCCAGGCATTCTGGGATTACTAGGAAGGAGTGATGGAATTTTCTTTTCCCCAGGTCCATGGTCCTCGTAGTTGTATAAGCCCGATATTTTCTGCCGTTAGCCCCTTGAACTAGAGACCTTTTTTTTGACAGAGCGCCAAATGGGGCCTTAAGGGCTGAGTATATTGCCCCTGAATCCACTTCAAAGTTTACTGGGGTCCCCTCCACTTCAAGTTACCCTGAGCTCGGGGAGGAGATCTGAGCCCCAACTCTCGTAGTCATCCTCCAGAGTCAGAATGGCTGGCTAATGTGGCTGTCTATTTCTGGGGCACTCTTTGGCCCTGTGTCCTTTTTCTTTACAGTAGGCACATTGATCTGAGGCCAGGGGTGGCCTCTGGCATGGGCCCAGTTATCCCTTCCTGTCTCCCTGTTTCTTAATTTCTGGCCTATTTTTTGTTGTGACCAGGACTTTAGTCAACGCCTTAGTCTGTATTTGTTTGGTTTATCCTCCCTTTGCTCCTTTCTCTTCCTCAGTTTCTCTCTTTTAGTATACCTTCTTGGCTTCTCTGACTAAATCTCTCAAAGTCATATCTTGTAATCTATCTAAGCACTGTAACTTTCTTTTAATATCCAGGGCACCTTTCCCAATAAAGGCCATCATGACAGATGCCTTTTGATCTTCTGCCTGAGAATCGAAAGGAGTATATCTCCTATATGCCTCCATAATTCTCTCTAGAAACATAGAGGGAGATTCATCAGGCACTTGAATAATCTCTCTTATCTTTGCCAAATTAGTTGGTCGCCTAGTGGCCACTTGGAAACCTGCTATTAGAGCCCGGCGATAAGTGCACAGATTCTCCCTACCTTCAAAGGTGTTGGGGTCCCAGTTGGGTCAGTTCAAGGGAGAGCCGGCTTTGATTATGTTGGGAAGTTGTGTTGGTCGCCCACTTGGACTGAGGATAATTTTTTCTAGCATGCAGGAGGATTCTCTTTTGTTCCTCTGTAATGAAGAGAGTCCTTAGGAGTTGTTGGCAGTCATCCCAAGTAGGCTGGTGTGAAAACATCAATGACTCAACCAGACCTGTGAGCCGGGTGGGTTCCTCGGAAAAAGGGGGATTGTTATTTTTCCAGTTATATAGGTTTGAAGAGAAGAAAGGCCAATAATTGTAGACTTGCATTTTTTCCCCATGGCCACCATCAATCTTTGGCCCATAGGGACGGAAGTGGTGCATCATGGGAGTTCCAGGGTTTTCAATCATTCGCCGCCAGTGAGTTCCTTTAGCCGGGCCAGCTTTCTCTAGTGGAGGAGGGAATGTGTGTGCCACGAGGGAGTTATCTGGAGGGTGCTGGGCAGGCTTAGCTTCCTCCAATGGCAGAGAGGCTGAATTAGCAGAAGGAGAATCACTTAGAGGGTGTTGTGGGTTAGGGGACGAGGGCAGGGGATAAGAAGGGGAAGGAGAGTCCAGTAGAGTCAAATCAGGGAGAACAGATGGTGAATGAGGAGGAGGAGCAGAGGTTTTGAGATATCATGGGGGATGGAGTAGGAGTGGGGGCAGGGGAAAGCAATGGCTTCACCCATAGAAGAAGAGATTTGCAGAGGTCCTATCAAGTTAAGATATATAGCTGTTGATCAGGATAGCTATGTGACCCCAGCTGAAAGACAATATCTCTGACTTTTTAAATTAGTGGGAAGTAGAATTAGCCTTCTAGGGGCCATCCGAATCCAAAGGTGGGCCATTTTGAGGCACAAAGTGTCTGCCAGGTCCAGCGTTTTACTGAAAAAGAAAGATTCTGAGTCCTTAAACGGACTTTGGTCCAGTGATCAAGGATCAGGGACAGAGGCATTGAAGTGCTCTGTCCTATAATGAAAGGTACACAAACAATAAAAGCAACGACACAGGACACAGAAAAGACAAGACAATAAAGACAGGCAATGGACGTCCAACACTGAGACCAGGAAGGAGTAGCTGGCAAAATCCGATGGGCTGGCAATACCGAAAAGAAACAAAATATCACTGAGTCGAGGAGACTATTGTTCCTTGATTTCCCGAGTCCTCTGGGGCGTCCCCCAGGGATGTGCCCTGTGTCTCTGTGACACGTCTCTCAGACACCATCAGAGAGAGCTCAGGCTCTTCATAACCAGCGATTTTGCCAAGCCCTAACCTGAAATATGAAACCAGAAAGAGGCGCCTTACTTGCCCCAAGAGAAGCCCCTTGGGGTCTCTCGTCCGCCGCTGCCGGAACTCGGTGGAACCTCAATATGTAAAGTTCATGCAAGCTTCGGATGAAGAGACCACCAAGAGACTGTCTCATGCAACAGCAAAGGGTTTATTTGGGGTCCAGCATGGTGGGCCTCAGAGCTCACTTGAATAGAGCAGAGAGCCCTGAGAACAGCTTAAGCTGAGCTTATATACTTTCCTTGGAGAGGGAAGGGAGGGAAATTTACTGATGGGTAAGGGCGAGTGGGCGGTTTGCCTGACACCGAGTGAGGTAGTACATTCTGCAGTTTGGCACTTGGGAACAGCACATTTTGGAAAAAGATTAGCAAACATTTCTCAACAGAGTTTTGTTAAGCATACAGAAAAACAGGAAGTTAAAAGAACCTAATTTATTAAGCTTTCACTACCGACTATCCCTTTTTGACTGGATGTTCTCTTCTACATTCAATCATCCAAGGTACAAGGTCCTATGTCATTGTATATCGATGTATATGAGACATCTGTGCAGAATGTAATTCAACACTGCGTATCCCAATCAAGGGCCCAATGCCTTTTTGGCCTTCAAATCTTACTTAGATTTCTGTTTTCATACATATATTTCACCTATATATTCTTGTACATATCGCAGGTGACCAATACCATTATTCATCCAGCAGAATGATTTCTAACCCATACCAAACATGTTATTAATCATAACCATACACTGTTCCCTCAATCTATCTTTACAGAAGAGCAGGAGAAGAGTTGGTCTTACAATACAGGAATGTAGGGGATCTTCCACCTGCTGAGAACCTCAAAGGTCCATGCAGAAATGATCCCTGGAGAAGATGTAGGCAGCTATGAAGGACCTGAGTGAGCAAAAGTCATCTTCCATGGCAAACAACATGGTCAGGATAAAGGGTTGTGTCTGAATCAGCTTCTCTTCTTAATGTCGAGAAGATGGATCAAACCAGGCCTGTGTGGAGATCTGTTCCTGGGTGACTATGGTTGATATACCATTCAAACTTGTGAAAGTGTCACAGGAAGTTCTGAAGAGGGGCCATTCTAGATAAAGCATGGAGTGGCTCACCGGTGGCTCCTGACAACTTCACAGTGTTGGCCAAGGAGACCAGATCTGAGACAGGAAAGTCTATTTCAGGGGAACATAGTATGGCCCATCAGTCAGAGGACACTCCGGAGAGTCACAGACCTACTTGTGGGAAGGAGGTACCTTTGTGGGTGTGGTTGTGGTTTTGTGTTTTTGTCTCATGTTCTGAGAATAGATAGGAAATTCGGTTTGTTTGGTTTGGAGTGGACTGTTTCTAGTAAGTCGTTTAACAAGGCGAGTGTTTCTATATCTGTGTATCCCATTGTGTCCGTGGTTGTAGACTTTAGAAAAGAGAATGCATCAATGGATATCTCGTGTCTAGTAGAAAGATTCCCATCATTCATTGTGCCCCATTAATGAATGGACTGTAGCTTGTCTTATCGATGGGCAACCCCTGATATCTACCTAAGTTCCTGAATTCTGGCATCTCTCCATAAAAGGCCCATGGTTTTGTGTCCAGGATATATACCAACTCCAAGCTCTGTGACATGGCCATGAACTGGATAGCTGAAGGGAATGGCGAGCATCTCAGAAAACTCAGATATCAATGTGACTAGGAGAGTCTCGGTGGAGACACCCTGCTTTGGGCCTTTTGCTTACCAATTGTTCTGTTGCCCTGAATGTCAGGAAAGTCTTTGCCTCAGGCCACCCCTTTTTGAAGCCTGAAGAAAAAAGTTTTCAAATGGAAATGAATGGGCATACCTGTGGCTCTTTGCTTAATTGCTTTTGGATTGTCTAAATCAGCCCTTTGGCCCTGTGTGAGGCTGTGGCTTAGATTCTCAGCACCTGATGGATCTAAAAAAGGATCCCATGTGTGCATCCAAAACCAAAATGGCCCAAAGAGCAGTAATTGGGATGAAGTCACCCGCCTTCCTCTCTAAGGTTCCTGACGTTCATCAAGTGAGAATAGGGATCTTTTGGGTCAAATGAGTACTTCAAAACATGCAGAGGCTAGGCCATAGGTGCGTGGGTTTTGTCATGACTCCAATTTACATTAAGAATCTAAACCCCACAGGCAATAGGCCTCAAATTGGTAAAGTGGAGAAGTATTAAGGGCAGGCCTATTTGATCACTCCTGGTTCACAGAAAGTGTGTCCAAGCCACCTCGACTTTAGGGAAATGAGGGGCAAGGGAGCTTATTTTGGACAGTGTCTTGGTCTGCGTCCCTCATGGAAACCTCCAGCGAGAGGTTATGATAAGTGTCTATATGGAAGAACATGAGGGCCATGTGGGAGTGTTTTGGTTTTAATTGTGGTCATTTGTGTGGCTGTTGTAAGTGATGACTGGGTCCACCTGCGCTTGAACTCTGTTGTAATTCCTCTTAGAGACTGAATTCTGGACCTGACCTCAGAGAAGTATTGCAATAAATATTCTTGAAATTTTAGGAGGCCACGCATGAGAATCGCTCTTGCAACCTGAGTTCTAGGCCCAGTTTCGCTTTCCACAGAGCTCGGGGAATCTAAGCCAGGATATCACATGATTTTATTCTTAAAGACTTGGCAGCCATAGTTGAGAGTCCAAACACACATGGACCTCACATTGCAGACCTCAATGGGCCTGGATTCATGTGACCTCTTGGCCACTCTTTAGGAAGGCTTGCCTGTGAGTGTTCTCCAGAGCTTTCTTTGAAATGAGCTTCCTCACCATTTAATGGTTCCTGAATAAATTGAAACCCACAGTGCCTCTAACTTCATCCTTGAAAAATGGCTAGATAAATACCATGAAATTTTTGAAATTCCCATGACCAGGTGGCACTGGAGAACTTTGGATATCTTGTTGCTGAACATGAGTGTACCAGAAAGTGCCTTGATTGACTGGGTTTCGTGAAAATGGTGTGGAACAGAGATGCCAGTAATTTGGAGCCTGCTGAGTAGTGGGCGTAGAGCAGTGGACTGTAGGTGTGTGAATAAATATATTTGGTAGGACCACCTGGATCTGCCATTAGCTTCCAAAATACTTGAGACTGACATGGTGCAGTCAGCAGACCCTTATATGTAAAGGCATCTTTTTATATGGAGAGGTTTCAGGGCAATGTTCAGAGTCAGGTTGCTATAGTCAAGGGTTCCCCCTTGACTGTGTGCAATAGAATCCTGGTTCATACATTCTCATGGAGACCTTGACCAACCACACGTGAAAGAACTTCCTCCAGCATTGTGTACCAGTTGAACTCCTTGTATTTCGTGAAGTCAATACCAAACTTCCAGTGCAGCAGTAAAATCACCTCGAAAAATGGAGGATGACCAAATGGCTTCACAGACCACAAGGGAAGACACTTAGCTCCCAGTGGCCACAGTTTATTTACAAAGGGAGAATTCAGAACTTCTGCCTCATGTTCGTTAGAAAATAAGGAACCATGTCCTCCAGGTCAAATAAATGCTGACCCAGATATAATGGTGTCACTACAAACGAAGCTAAATCTCCTGACAATTACATATATTTTGTGCCCAACCTCAGAGGAAGTTTCTCAAGAAGTCTTTAGGGCAGCAGAGCTCCATGTTTCTGAAGTGTTTACCATCTCCCTTACTTTTGGAAACTGTTCTACCACGTCCAGTGTTGTGAACTCCTGAGCAATTTCCATTCCACATATGTATTTACAGATTTTCTAACTCCTCTCCTCTAATTGTGTCTTACTTGGACCAATGGTTATGTCAAGGCATTGCTCTGGATGAGAGTGGGAAGATTTTTGTGTAGCACATGTTTGCATACACATTAGATTCATTTTCCTATATTCCATTAGAAATACTGAATCCCTGACATGAACCCATACCCTACTAGACTCTGACTACTAATCCTAATATGATGGAGAAAAAAAACCTAACTGAATACAAATACAGGCCTTTCATTGGAAGCATGGTGTATACTTGGATTTGCCTTCTGCTTTATCAAGAGTATGTGTTATAAATCTAGTCAAATTTTCATTGTAATATTTCTCCATGAATTTTTAAAGTTAACACATATGATAATTGCTGTCTCTCTTTCTCTGTAGCCTATTCAGCAAATGTATTTTTTTATGTATATATAGTACCCTACCTGGTATCACACATATATTTTGTGAGCTCACTGACTTTGGAATATAAAAACTGTGAGAAGAGATGACTCCCCTAAATACTGAGGGAACAGAAAATTCAACCTGTGGGTGAGCTTCTTAGTGAATAACATTATACATAATTAACATAAATCCATGTTTAGTAAAATGAATATTTTTGGATATGTGGATGAATTATATTTCATGAATTTCGATTTTCATACATATTGCTACATATTAATGAGTGTGTGTGTGTGAGTGTGTGTGTGTATATATATATATTCTCCAGATTTTCCAAAATATGAAATATATGTGTCTTATTATACACTCTTAAAATTCATTCATGTTCCTGTGTGTGTATTTATAAACAACATTTCACAAGATTATTCTCAGAAATACTCAACCACCTGAAATACATATTGATTTCCTAGTACTGAAAGCTAACTTCAGTGATAGGTGCTTACAAATCCTAATATTTCTACAGTAACTGACCGAGTTTAACATCAATGCAAGTAGATTTCTATGGAACATGATGTGTATTTTGAAGTTCATTTTTATTCAACACTTGTACATTACAATTTCTTCAGTTTATGGACATAATAGGATATATTTTTACATCCACAAGTTCACAAATTTGTAGGCATTTGGTTCACTTTCAATCACTTCCTACTTCAGAACACATGTATTCCTCCATGATACTTTACTTTTCTTTTCACTAGACTTATTTCTAAACACATTATTTTTGATTCCATAATCATTTTTGAAACAAATCTCTCACACTCTTCATAATAAACTGTAACCCTAATATTACCATTTGATATATAACTCTTTGGAATGAACGAATATATATCAATATAAGATTTTTGATATATTTCCAGATGTAAATTCAATCCATTATTTAAAGTTGGAACCAGTTATATACTTTACTCACAATATGGTCAATTCATGCATCATGTCTATAATCATCAAAAGAGGGTACACCTATTTGTATCCCCAGTACTAATTTATAAGTTTTCAGAATTTTGCTCCCCATAATGGTGGAAGAAAAACTCATGTCACCTGATCTACATATACATTTACCACAGTAGTATTCTGGACACAAAATACAAAGGTCACACTTATGATTGTTCCAAAGCCTAAATGGAAAGTGAGCATGGATTACTAATAACATCCATGTCCAGACTGCCTAATGCTCTCAAATATCAATCCTATTGGTGACTACATGTTTGTTTCTTCTTAAGATTATATATTCAACCTCAAGCCTGTGGAAAATATCTAATCCTATAACTGACTTTATACTTTTCCTGATTTCCTAATGTCCCTATTGATATCTGCTTTCCAACATATTTTCCCCAGTTCATCATTGTGACAGTCTCTTGACATGTGCTGACATTCACATTCTCTCTCTAACTAAAAGCCTATTGCTAAAGAACTTTTGGTCCAACTCCTAGACTCACTCTTCTTCCTAATCATACTGACTATCTTCCTAAATCTACGGATTATCCCATTTTGACTGGATGTTCTCTTCTACATTCAATCATCCAATGTACACGGTCCTATGCCATTGTGTATCAATTTATCTGATACCTTGGAGCAGAACATAATTCAAGCTAAGTATACCAATCAAAGGCCCAATGCCTTTCTGCGCTTCAAATCTTTCTTAGATCTCTGTTCTCATACATATATTTCATGTCTATATTCTTATAAACATCACAGGTTCCCAATACCATTATTCATCCAGCAGAATGATTCCTAACCCAAATCGAACATGGTTTTAACCCTAACCATACACTGTTCACTTAATCTCACTTTACAGAAGAGCAGGGACAGAGTTGGTCTTACAATACAGGAAGCTAGTGGATCTTCCACCTGCTGAGAACCTCAAAAGTCCATGCAGAAATAAACCCTGGAGAAGATTTAGGCAGCTATGAAGGACCTGAGAGAGCAAAAGTCATTTTCCATGGCAAACAACCCGGTCAGGATGAAAGGATGTGTCTGAATCAGCCTCTCTCTTCTTAGTGTAGGGAAGAAGGACAAAATCAAGCCTGGGTGGAGAGCTGTTTTCAGGCAATTATGGTTTCCATACTATTCTAACTTCTCAAAGTGTCACAGGAAGTAGGGGCAGCCTCCATCTCAGAGACCATACCAAGAAACTGTTAGGACAAAGAGGTGGCCAAGGCAGTGACCACATTCAGTTCCTGAAGAAAGTGACCTCACCTACTTCCTTGGTGATGAAACTCTCTGGACTTGGGATCCAGGAAGCCAGGCACACAGAGCCAGTACCAGTCCCAGTTCCAGTGAGCTCACTTGATTGGTTTTACCAAGGAGAGAGTCAGTCTTTCTTGGTACCTACTGATGTGAGGGTGGCCAAATGCCAGGACAGCTCTGAAGAGGGGCCTTTCCTGAGAGGACAGAAAGTGGCTGAGCGCTGCCTCCTGACAACTTCACAGAGTTGACAAAGGAGACCAGATCTATGACAGGAAAGGCCATTTTTGAGGAACATCATATGGCATATAGTCAGAGGACACTCCGGATAGTCACAGACCTACTTGGGGGAAAATGTGCCTTGGTGTGTGTGGACGACAGTTTGTGGTTTTGTCTCATGTTCTGTTAATAGGTAAAAAAGTCGGTTTGTTTGTTTTGGAGTGGAATGTTTCTAATAAGTCTTTGACAAGGCGAGTGTTTCTATGTCTGTGTATCCCCCTGTCTCCATAGTTGTAGACATTAGAAAAAAGAATGCCGCAATGGGTGTGTCCTGTCTAGTAGAAAGCTTCCCAGCATTCATCTTGCCCAATTTATGAATGGACTGCAGCTTGCCTTATCCATGTTCAAGACATACTATCATGCTAAATTCCCGTATTCTTCCTAAATTCTGGCCACTCTCCATTTTGTCCTCATGATTTTGTGTCCAAGATATGTACCACCTCCAAGCTCTATGACATGGCCATGTACTGGATAGCTGAAGGGAATGGCGAGCATCTCAGAAAACTCTGATATCAGTGTGTCCAGGGAGTCTCAGTGGAGAAACCCTGCTTTGAGCCTTTTGCTTACCTATTGTTCTGTTGCCCTGAATGTCAGGAAGATCTTTGCCTCAGACCACCCTTTGTGAAGCCTAAAGAAAACAGTTTTCAAATGGAAATGAATGGGCATCACCTGTGGCTCTTTGCTTAATTGCTTTGGAAAGGGATGTGTCTGAATCAGCATCTTGGCCCTGTGTGAGGTTGTGGCTTAGATTCTCACCACCAGATGGATCTAAAGAAAGATACCATATGGGCATCCAAAACCAAAATGGCAAAAAGAGCAGTCATTGTAGATGAAGACACTCACCTTCCTCTGTAAGGTTCCTGACTTACATCAAGTGAGAATAGGGATCCTTTGGATCAAATGAGTTCTTCAAAGCCCTGCAGAGGCTAGCCCTTAGGTGCTTGGGTTTTCTTATGACTCCAATTCACATAAAGAATCTAAACCCTACAGTCAGTAGGCCTCAGATTGGAGAAGTGAAGCAATATTAACCGCAGGTCTATTTGATCACTCCTGGTTCACAGGAAGGGTGTCCAGGCCACCCTGACTTTAGGCAAATGAGGGGCAAGTGAGCTTATTTTAGACACTGTCATAGGCTGCGCCCCTCATGGAAACCTCCAGCCAGAGGTAATGATGAGTGTCTATATGGAAGAAGATGAGAGCCATGTGTGAGTGTTTTGGTTTTAATTGTTGTCATTTGTGTGGTGGTTGGAAGAGATGACTGGGTCCACCTGGGGTTGAACTCTGGTGTGATTCCCCTAAGATACTGAGTTTTGGAAATGACCTCAGAGAAGTATTGCCATGAATTGTGTTGGGATATTAGGAGGCCATGCATGAGCATCGCCCATGCATGACAGTAGGCTTCAAATTGGAGAAGCAAAACTTGTTGTCCAAATCCTTTAATCATTCTTTTTTCTAATCCTACTGACTATCTTCCTAATGCTACCGACTATACCTTTTTGACTGGATGTTTTCTTTGACATTCAGTCATCCAAGATATAAGGTCCTGTGCCATTGTATATCGATTTATCTGAGACACCTCTGCAGAACATAATTCAAATCTAAGTATCACAATCAAGGGCCCGATGTTCTTCTGGGATTCAAATCTTACCTAGGCTTCTGTTTTCATACTTACATTTCACCTATATATCCATGTTATCCATGTTGGATCTGTGGATGATATATATTTCATGATGTATTTTCTACTCATCTGATATACATATACATTTCATCTCAGTAATATTCCTGACACAAAATATAAGGGTCACACTTATGATTGTACCAAAGCCTAAATTGAATGTGACCATGTATTACTAACAACATTCATGTCCTTGTTTCCTACTGCTCTCAAATATCATTCCTATTGGTGAGTACATATTTGTTTCTTCCTAAGATTATATATTCAACCTCAACCCTTTTAAAAATGTCTTTTCCTATCACACACTTTGTACTTTACCTGATTTCCTAATGTCTCTATTGATATCTGCTTTCCTACACCTTTTCTCCAGTTAATCATTGTGAATGACACTTCACATGTGTTGACATTGACATTCTCTCTCTAACTGAATCAACATTGCTAAAGAACTTTTGGTCCAAATGCTTTACTCACTTTTCACTTGAAACCTACCAACTATCTTTCTAATCCTACCCACTATCCCTGTTTGAGTGGATGTTCTCTTCTAAATTCAGTGATCCAAGTTACAAGGTCCTCTGCCATTGATTATTTATTTACCTGAAACATCTGTGCAGAACCTAATTCAAAGCTAAGTAAACCATTCAAGTGCCCAATGACCTTCTGTGCTTCAAATCGTTCCTAGTTTTCTGTTTTCATACTTATATTTCACCTATATAATCTTATAAATATCGCAGGTTCCCAGTACCATTATTCATCCAGCAGAATGATTTCTAACCCAAATCGAACATGTTATTAACTATAACCATACACTGTTCCCTCAATCTAACTTTTCAAAAGAGCAGGGAAAGAGTTGGTCTTACAATTCAGCAATGTAGGGATCTTCCACCTGGTGAGAACTTCAAACGTCCATGCAGAAATGATCCCTGTAGAAAATGTAGGGAGCTATGAAGGACCTGAGAGAGTAAGAGTCATCTTCCATGGCAAAAAACCTGTTCACGATGAAGGGTTGTGTCTGAATCAGCCTCTATCTTCTTAATGTAGAGAAGATGGACCAAAGCAGGACTGTGTGGACAGCTGTTCCTGAGTGCCTATGGTTGATAAAGAATTCTAACTTGTGAAAGTGTCACAGGAAGTAGGGACAGCCTCTATCTCATGGGACACTTGGAAGCAAGTCTTAAGACAATGTGTTTGCCAAGGCAGTGACCTCATTCAATTCCTGAAGGAAGTGACTTAACCTCACTTCCTTGGTGATGGAACTTTCTGAACATGGGATCCAGAAAGCCAGGCACACAGAGCCAGTCCCAGTCCCAGTCCCAGTGTTCTCACTTGATTGGATTTATCAAGGACAGAGGCAGCCTTTCTTGGTACCTACTTATGTGAGGATGGCCAAATGACAGGAAAGCTCTGAAGAGAGGCCTTTCCTGAGAAACCAGGTAGTGGCTCACCCCTGGCTCCTGTCAACTTCAAAGAGTTGGACAAGGAGAACAGATCTGAGACAGGAAAGGCCATTTCGGGGGAACATAGTATGGCCCACCAGTCAGAGGACACTCCAGATAGTCACAGACCTACTTGAGGGAAGGATGTGCCTTTGTGGGTGTGGGTGTGGGTTTCTGGTTTTGTCTCATGTTCTGAGAATAGGTAAGAAAGGATGTTTGTTTTGTTTGGAGTGAACTGATTCTAGTAATTCGTTTGACAAGGCGAGAGTTTCTGGGTCTGTTTATCCCACTGTGTCCGTGGTTGTAGACATTAGAAAATAGAATGCATCAATCGATGTGTCCTGTCTAGTGGAAAGCTTCCAGGGATTATTCTTACGCAATTTTTGAATGGACTGCTGCTTGACTTTTGGATGGGAAACATCTACAATATTTCTAAATTCCTGAATACTTCCTGAATTCTGGCAACTCTCCAGAATAGGCTCATGGTGTTGTGTCCAATATATGTACCACCTCCAAGCTTTGTGACATGGCCATGTACTGGATAGCTGAAGAGAATGGGAGCATCTCAGAAAACTCAGATATCAGTGTGACCAGGAAAGTCTCAATGGAGAAACTCGGCTTTGGGCCTTTTGCTTACCTATTGTTCTGTTGCACTGAATGTCAGAAAGGTCTTTGCCTCAGGCCACCCCTTTGTGAAGCCAGAAGGAAACAGTTTTCAAATGGAAATGAATGGGCATCACCTGTGGCACTTTGCTTAATTCCTTTGGAAAAAGATGTGTCTGAATCAGGCTCTAGGTCCTGTATGAGGCTGTGGCTTAGATTCTCAGCACATGATGGATGTAAAGAAATATTCCATGTGTGCATCCAAAACCAAATTGGCCAAAAGAGCAGTCCTTGTGGAAGAAGTTTCTCGCCTTCCTCTATAAGGTTTCTGACCTCCATCAAGTGAGAATTGGAACATTTGGTTCAAATGATTTCTTCAAAGCCCTGCAGCACCTAGCCCATAGGTGCTTGGGTTTTGCCAGAATCCAAATCACATAAAGAATCTATAACTCACAATAAGTAGGCCTCAAATTGAAGAAGCAGAGCAGTATTTACAGCAGGCCTATTTGATCACTCCTGGTTCCCTGGACGAGTGTCCAGGCCACCCTGACTTTAGGCAAATGAGGGGCAAAGGAGTATATTTTGGACACTGTCTTGGGCTGCATCCCTCTTGGAAACCTCCAGCCAGAGGTTATGATCAGTGTCTATATGGAAGAAGATTAGAGCCATGTGGGAGTGTTTTGGTTTTAATTGTGGTCATTTGTGTGGTGGTTGGAAGAGATGACTGGGTCCACCTGGCCTTGAACTCTGGTGTGATTTCCCTTAGAGACTGAGTTCTGGAACTGACCTCAGAGAAGTATTGCCAAGAATTGTGTTGGAATTTTAGGAGGCTTCGCAATAGTTCACCTTGGAAACTGAGATGTAGTCCCAGGGTGGCTTTTCACAGAGCACTGGGAATCTCAGCCTGGATATCACACGATTTTATTCTGAAAGACTTGGCAGCCATAGTTGAGAGTCAAAACACACATGGATGTCACATTTTAGACCTCAATGGGCCTGGATTCATGTGATATTTTGGCCACTATTTGGGAAGCCTTGCCTGTGAGAGTTCTCCAGATAATTCATTGAAATGAGCTTCCTCACCATTTAATGGTTCCAGAGTGAATTGAAACCCACAGTGACTCAACTTTATTCTTGAAAAATGGCTAGATAAATACCATGGAATTTTTAAAATTCCCATGACCAGGTGGCACTGGAGAATCTTTGTATATACTGTGGCTGATCATGAGTATACCAGACAGTGCCTTGGTTGACTGGTTTTCATGAAAATGGTGCAGAACAGAGATGCTAGGAATTTGGAGCCTGCTGAGGAGTGGGCCTAGAGCAGTGGTGGGCAGGTGTGTGATAAAACATCTGTGGTGGGGCCATGTGGATCTCCCATTGGTGTCCAAATGGCTTGTGACTACCATTGTGCAGCCAGCAGACCATTATATGTAAAGGCATCTTGTTATACGGAGAGGTTTCAGGTCAATGTTTGGAATTAGGTTCCTATGGTGAAGGGGGCAATCTATGAGGGATATAAGCCTGGTTGGTGCATTTTCCTGCAGACCATAACCTACCACGCGTGACAGAACTCCCTCACGCACCGGGTAATAGTATATATAATTCATCCATAATTTCACAAATTTCTAGGCATTTGTTTTATTTTAAAACACTTTCTTCTTCAGAACATGTATTCCTCCATGTTTCTTGACTGGTCTTTTCATGAGACTTCTCTCCAAACACATCATTTTCGATTTCCATGATCACTTTTGAAGCAAAACTCACACACACTTCATGATAATCCATAACCCTAATATTATCAGTAGATGTATTGCTGGTTGGAATGAATGATTGTATATCAATATATGATTTCTTATATATTTTCATATATCAATTCAATCCATTATTTAAAGTGGGGCCACTTATTTTACTTATTCACAATGTGGTCTCTTCATGCATCATCTGTATTTTCATAGACACAGGGTACACCTCTTTGTACCCCCAATACTAATTTATACGACTTCAAATCATTGCTCCCAGAAATGCTGGAAGAAATACTCATGTCACCTGATCTACATATACATTTTATCACAGTAATATTCTGAACACAAAATGCAAAGTTCACAATTATGATTGTACCAAATCCTAAAAGGAAAGTGATCATGGATTACTAAAAACATCCGTGTCCAGGTTGCCCAGTGCTCTCAAATGTCAATCCTACATATTTGTTTCATCCTAAGATTACATATTCAAACTCAACCCTGTTCAAAGTGTCTAATACTATCACTCAATTTATACTTTGCCATATTTTGTAATATCTCTATTGTTATCTGCTTTCCTACATATTTTCCTGAGTTCATCATTGTGACTGAATCTTCATATGTGCTGACATTTACATTCACTCTCTAACTGAAACCCTATTGCTAAAGAACTTTCGGTCCAAATCCAATACTCACTCTTCTTCCTAAACATACCGACTATCTTTCTAATCCTACCGACTATCCCTTTTTGACTGGACGTTCTCTTCCACAATCAATCATGCAATGTACAAGGTCCTGTGCCATTGTATATGGATTTATCTGAGACATCTGTGCAGAACGTAATTCAACACTAAGTATCACAATCAAGTTCCCAATGCTCTTTTGGTCTTCAAATCTTAGATTTCTTGTTTTCATACATATATCTCACCTATATATTCTTATAAATATCGCAGGTTCCTAATACCATTATTCATCCAGAAGAATGATTCATAACACAATTCAAACATGTTATTAACCCTAACTATACACACTTCCCTAATCTAACTTTACAGAAGAGCAGAAACAGATTTGGTCTTACAATACAGGAAGGTAGAGGATCTTCCACCTGCTGAGAACCTCTAAGGTCTTTTCAGAAATGATCCCTGGAAAAGATGTAGGCAGCTATGGAGGACCTGAGTGAGCAAAAGTCATCTTCCATGGAAAACAACCTGGTCAGGATGAAGGGTTGTGTCGGAATCAGCCACTCTCTTCTTAATGTCGAGAAGATGGACCAAACCAGGCCTGTGAGGAGAGTTGTTCCCGGGTGTCTATGTTTGATATACCATTAGAACTTGTGAAAGTGTCACAGGAAGTAGGTGCAGCCTCCATCTCATTTGACCCTTGGAAGCAACTGTTAGGATATAGTGGTTGCCAAGGTACTGACCTCATTCAGTTCCTAAAGGAAGTGACCTCACTTCACTTCCTTAGTGATGGAACTCTCTGAACTTGTGATCCAGGAAGCCAGGCACCAAGAGCCACTCCCAGTCAATGTCCCAGTGGTTAAACTTGTTTGTATTTACCAAGGATAGAGTCAGTCTTTCTTGGTACATACTGATGTGATGATGGCCAAAAGCCAGGAAGGTCTGAAGTGGGGCCTTTCCTGTGAAAGCAGGTAGTGGCTCACCTCTGGCTCTTGACACCTTCACAGAGTTGGGCACAGAGACCAGATCTGATACAAGACAGCCCATTTTGGGGGAATATATTATGGCCCACCAGTCAAAGAACACTCCGTATTGTCACAGACCTACTTGGGGGTTTGTGTGGGTGTGGGTGTGGGTTTGTGGTTTTGTCTCATGTTCTGAGAATAGGAAGGAAAGTCGATTTGTTTGGTTTGGTGTGAATTGTTTCTAGTAAGTCGTTTGAAAAGGTGAGTGTTTCTATGTCTGTGTATCCCACTGTGTTCCTGGTTGTTGAAATTAGAAAAGATAATAAATCAATACATGTGTCCTTTCTAATAAAAATCTTCCCAGCATTCATCCTGCCAAATTTATGAATGGTCTGCGCTTGCCTTATGGATGGGCAACACCTAATATCTTCCTAAGTTCCTGTTTTCTTCCTGAATTCTGGCCTATCTCCAGAATAGGCTCATGGTTTTGTGTCCAAGATATGTACCACCTCCAAGCTCTATGACATGGCCATGTACTGGATAGCTGAAGGGAATGGTGAGCATCTCAGAAAACTAAGATATCAGTGTTACCAGGAAAGTCTCAGTGGAGAAACCCTGCTTTGGGCCTTTTGCTTACCAATTGTTCTGTTGCCATGAATGTCAGGAAGGTCTTGCCTCAGGCCACCCCTTTTTAAAGCCTGAAGAAAACAGTTTTCAAATGGAAATGAGTGGACATCACCTGTGGCTCTTTGCTTAATTGCTTTGGAAAGGGATGTGTCTGAATCAGCCTCTTGGCCCTGTGTGAGGCTGTGGCTTAGATTCTCAGCACCTGATGGATATAATGAAAAATCCCATGTATGCATCCAAAACCAAAATAGCCAAATGAACCGTCATTGTGGATGAAGTCTCTCGCCTTCCTCTGTAAGGTTCCTGACCTCCATCATTGAGAATAGAGATCCTTTGGGTTAAATGAGTTGTTCAAAGACCTGCAGAATCTAGCCCATAGGTGCTTGGGTTTCCTCATGACTCCATTAACAAAAAGAATCTAAACCCCAGTAGGCCTCAAAAAGGAGAAACAGAGCAGTATTAACCCCAGGCCTCTTTGATCACTCCTGGTTCACAGAAACGGTGTCCTGGCCACACTGACTTTAGGAAAATGGAGGCAAGGGAGCTTATTTTGGACACTCTCTTTGGATGGCGCCCCTCATGAAAACCAACAGCCTGAGGTTATGTTGCGTGTCTATATGAAAGAAGATGAGGGCCATGTGGGAGTGTTTTTGTTTTAATTGTGGTCATTTGTGTGGCTGTAGGAAGAGATGACTGGGTCCACCTGGGCTTGAACACTGGTGTGATTCCCCTAAAGACTGTGTTCTGGAACTAACCTCAAAGAAGTATTGCTGTGTATTGTGTTGGGATTTTAGGAGGCCATGCATGAGAGTTGCCCTTGGAAACTGAGATCTAGGCCCAGGGTTGCTTTCCACAAAGCATTGGGAATCTCAGGAAGGATATCACATGATTTTATTCTTAAAGACGTGGCAGCCATAGTTGCAAGTAAAAACACACATGGACATCACATTGTGGACTTCAATGGGCCTGGCTTCATGTGACCTTTTGGACTGTCTTTGGGAAGCCTTGCCTGTTAATGTTTTCCAGAGCTTTCATTGAAATGAGCTTCCTCTCCATTTAATGGTTCCTGAATGAATTGAAACGCACAGTGCCTTCAATGTCATCGTTGAAAAATGGCTAGATAAATACCATTAAATTTTTGAATTCCCATGACCATGTGGCACTGGAGAAACTTTGTATGTCCTATTGATGATCATGAGTGTACCAGACAGTTCCTTGATTGACTGGTGTTCATGAAAATTGTGTTAGAATAGAGATGCCAGTAATTTGGAACCTGATGAGTAGTCGGCCTAGAGCAGTGGTGTGCAGGTGTGTGTTAAAACATATGTGGTGGGGTCATGTGGATCTGCCATTGGCTTCCAAATGGTTTGTGACTGACATAGTGCAGCCCCTAGACCCTTGTATGTAAAGGCATCATGTTATATGGAGAGTTTCAGTGCAATGTTTAGAATCAGATGGCTATGGTCAAGGGGGCAAGCTATGTGGGATAGAAGCCTGGTTGGTGCATTCTCTTGCAGACCCTTACCCACCACACGTGACAGAACTCCCTCCAGCACTGTGTCCAAGTTGAACTCCTTGTATTACGAGAAGCAAATTCCAAACTCCCAGTGCAGCTGCAAGAAACACCACGAAAAGTGGAGGTCAATTAAATGGCTTCACAGTCCCCACTGGGAGACACTTAGCCCCCAGTGGCAACAGTTTAACTACAAAGAGAGAATTCAGCACTGCTGCTTCTTGTCCATTGGAAAATAAGAAACCATGTCCTCCAGGTCACATAGATGAAGACCCAGGTTTGATGGTCTCACTACAAAGTAAGCTAAACCTCCTGACAACAACATATATTTCAAGTGACCAACCTCAGAGGCAGTTTCTCAAGAAATCTTTAGGCCGGCAGAGCTCCATGTTTGTGGAGTTTTTACCCTGTCCCTTACTTTTGGAAACTCGTCTACCACCTCCAAGTTTGTGAACTCTTAAGTTTTTTCCATTCCAGATATGTATTCACAGATTTTCTAACTCTTCTCCTCTAATTGTGTCTTACTTAGGGTGAAAGTAATGTCAAGGCATTGTTCTGAATGAGAATGGGAATATTTTTGGGTAGCACATATTTGCATAAACATTGCATTCTTTTTCCAATTTTCCATTCAAAATACTGAATCCCTGACAGTCAGGGGTAGAAGAAATTCTCCTTCAAAGAATAGCCTGACACTTACAAGAAACAGCACCCAGGGAGACATCCTGTCTTGGAGACATCCTGTAGCCATCTGTGTCCCTGAGACATCCTGTGGCCATCTGTCTTCTTGAAATATCCTGAGGTGATCTCACCTTGTGAAGACATCCAGGAACTGCCAATAAGAGAGCTTTCCCATCTCCAGCATATAAATTCCCCTGTGTGAACAATGAATTTTGCAGCTTGATCAGAACTCCTGTCTTGTTGTCATCTCTCGTGTCTCTTGTCTCTTCATTTCTCCCCATCTAGGTTCGCTGCCCACGTTGATGTGTCCTGTCAGCGGGGACATCTAGCACCCATTGACTGGGGCTTGAGCCTTTGAGTGATAGGGAACCCCATTCTCCTGGAAGGCTTGGTCAAGCGGAGCTCTCGATTGCCTCAGCAGACACCACCGAGAGACAGATCCAGGAGGAGAGTGGGGATAACGCACGGGGAGTGACCCACCATGGGACAAGCAGTTTCGTCACATGATTTTTTTTTGTCAGGCCTCAAGGAGTCTTTCAAGACATGGGGGGGGTGTGTTAAGAAAAAGGAAATAATTTTTTTTTCAAACATAGGGGAATTGTGTCCATGATTTCCCCTTGAAGAGACCATTGATGGTAAAAGATGGCTTAGAGTAGGAGACTGTTTAAAAGATTATTATGAATCCTTTGGACAGAAAAATTGCCTGTTCCCACCTTTTCTTACTGGAAATTAATTAATGAATTTCTTAAAAGTTCACCCTTTGACAATGGTACCTTAAAACTTTTCAGGATTGGGGAAGAGACTATGCAAAAGACCTCTTGTCCCCCCCTCGCATGCCCATCAGTTAGTATAGACATAGACCATTCTCAATCTCCCCAGGACCCTGGGAACCTTCCTGGTCCCCCTAAAAATACCACCCTAATGAATAGGGCTCAAATGGTTACCAACCACCTTTATCCAGTTTAAAATCCTGGAGACACATTGATCCCTGGAGAGGAGTCTAACTTGGAGAAGGAAGCAGCTCCCTATGATTCAGAAGACCCGCCGCCTCTTAGGACCCTGCCACAGCCTATAGGACTTACACATCCACCTCCCTCCTATATCTCTCTTGCCTTTTGTGCTCCGGCCCTTCAGGGGCCAAATCCCCACACCAGATATTTTTTCCCCACTTCCCTTGCCTAACCTGGCTCCCTTGGGAGAGTCTCTCCAACATAGACTGAAAGAGATCCAACTTTTAAAAGAATTAAGATCCCTTGACTCTGAGCTCTGTTCATTAGCCTTAGGCATGGAGTCAACGCAAGCTGGCCCAAGGTGGTCTAAAACAAAGGCTAAGCCACTCCATCGGACTATTCTCGCATTCCCAGTCACCTGCAGTCAGATAGATAAGCCTGCCCAGGTTCAGGTCAAAGACTTAGACAAGGATCAAGAGGAAGAAGTGTGGGAAATGGATCAAGGAGATCAGGACTCAGAGGATGAGGAGTTCTCCCCTCGGAAGGAAGGAACCCAGAGTGTCTACAAAAAATTAAGCCTGCATTTTCTTGAAAAAACTTAAAAAGTCTTGTGCTCACTATGGACCCACTGCGCCCTACATGTAGGCTGTATTAGAAAGCCACAGCACACAATGTCTTAGTAACAATGATTGGAAATTTTTAGACCAAGCTACCCTCAGTGCTGGAGACTTCCTGTTATGGAATGCAGATTTTCAAAGAGCACCATCAGGAAACCACTCAAAAAAATTTAACTAAGTCCTCCTCTAATTCCTGGACTTATGTTAAGATAGTGGGCAATGTGCCTTTTGACACTAAAACTAAACAGGCACGTTTCCCTGCTGGACTTTTGGAGCAGATTCAGATGGCTGGCTTACATGCTTGGAGTCGCCTCCCTCAAAAGGCCTCCACTACCACTTCCCTGGCAAAAATTCGACAAGGGCCCGACAAGCCTTATAGCGACTTTGTTCCCCGGCTTAACCTACCTGCGGAATGCTTGCTTGGACCAAGCGAAAGTGAAAGCACCTTTGTAAAACACCTTGCCTTAGAAAACGCCAACCTGGCATGTCAGGATGTTCTTTGAACGCATAAGGATAAAGTGAAACTTTCTAACTTTATTAGACTCTGTGCAGGGGTGGGTGTAGCCCTTGCCATGGGTCTCGCCCTAGGTGCCGCCTTTACCAAGGCCTTTCACAATCCTGGCTCACGTACTTGCTTTACTTGTAAACAACCTGGCCATTTTGTACATGAGTGTCCGACAGGCAAACAAAGCTTAGGAATAGTGTCTCCTTAAACTGGGCCTAAAAAGCCCCCAGCTACCCTTTGCCGTAGATGTGGTAAAGGTCATCACTGGTGAGTGAGTGTAAATCTAAGACAAATGCCCTCAGCAGCCTATCGCAAAGTCCTTCTCCACAATTGCCTCCCTCCAACTAGCCATCCCAGGCAGCGCAGGATTGGATCTTTTTGCCACCACCAATACAATATTGGACTCAATGCAAAGGCCCCAGATAATACCCACTGGAATTATGGGTCCCCCTCCATCTCATACGTGTGCCCTTATTCTTGAAAGAGCCTCTACTACCTTACAAGGTGTTCAGGTCTTCCCTGGCATTTATGATAATGATTGCACTGGAGAAATAAAAATACTGGCCACAGCTATTAATGGAGTTGTGGCCATCCCAGCAGGAACAACACTTGCACAATTAATACTCCTTCCCTTGGATTCAGGAGGCACTTCCACCACCCAAACCTACCGAGGGGGACTACCTCCTTGGGCTCCTCTGATATATATTGGGTTCAGCCCATTTCTCACAATAGACCCACCCTTATCTTACTTATTTAAGGAAAGGAATTCCAAGGAATTCTTTTTACTGGTGCTGATGCCACAATTATTTCTCAAAAATTCTGGCCAACAGGTTGGCCCCTCACCCCATCCTTGACAGACCTTAAAGGGATAGGACAGTCAAAAAATCCTCTGGTCAGCTCTAGGGCTCTTAGCTGGACTGATAAAGAGGGTAATAAGGGAACTGTCACGCCTTTCTTTGTTCCTGACCTCCCTGTTAACCTATGTGGTCGAGATATTTTGAGTCAAATGGAAGTTATACTTTCCAGTCCCAATTCCATGGTGACTCATCAAATGCTTCGTATTAATTTTGTCCCTGGTACAAGCTTTGTGAGACTGAGACAAGGACTGGTTGAGCCAATACAACCCATACAGAAAACAAATACATATGGGCTTGGGTATTCGGATTTTTATTTTTGGTCCCTGACCCTCCTGTACCCCATGCAGATAAGATTATTTTGGAGACTCAGACTCCTGTGTGGGTGGATCATTGGCTCCTTACCCAAGAAAATTTGGAGGCTTCCTCCATGTTAAAGCAGGAACAGCTGGCAGTCCGCCATGTAGAACCCTCAACCTCACCATGGAATACAAATATTTTTGTTATCAAGAAAAAATCAGGCAAGTGGCACCTTTTACAATATTTGTGTGCCATTAATAAAGTTATGTGCCCGATGGGAACACTACAGCCAGGCATTTCCACACCAGTGGCTATTCCCAAAAACTATGGTAAAATGGTTATTGACTTAAAAGATTGCTTTTTTTAACCATTGTTTTACATCCTGAGGCTAGACCCTATTTTGCCTTTAGTCTCTCTCACATTAATTTTCAGGGCTCTATGCAGAGATTTCAATGGAAGGTTCTTCCCCAAGATATGGCCAACAGCCCTAGTCTTTGCCAAAAATACGTTGCTCAAGCAGTAGACCCTGTGAGAGAGTGATGGCCACAAATTTATAATTTACATTATATGAATGATTCGTTAATTGATGCACCTAATACCAATGACCTTAATAATTGTTACTTGGACCTTTACAAAACCCTCACTACCTTGGGACTACAGAAAGCTGCTGATAAGGTTCAAACACAGGACCCTTATACCTATTTGGCCTTTAACTTCAAGATAATCAGATCCAAATTCCTAAAATACAAGTACGTGTGGACAATCTTCATACACTTAATGATTTTCAAAAATTACTGGGGGATATTCAATGGCTAAGAACATATTTAAAATTACCCAGTTGTGTAATTTTGCCCCTTAATGATGTTTTGAGAGGTGATTCCCACCCTTCCTCCCCTCAAAATCTTACTCCCGAGGCATGACAGGCATTAAACCAAGTCACAGAATCCATTGCCCAACAGTTTGTTACACACATTTCTTATAACCTTCCTCTGGTTCTGATTATTTTACACACTCCTCATACACCCACAGAAATATTTTGGCAGCGAGATCCACATTTTAAAAATAAAGGCTGCCCCTTGCTTTGGGTCCATTTTCCCACCACATCCTCCAAGGTTATTACTGTTTATCTTGCTCAGGTAGCTTCTATTATTATTAAAGATCATTTTCTTTCTCGACAACATTTTGGCAAAGAACCGGATAATATTTTAATTCCATATACGAAGGACCAAACCCAATTTTTAATACACACATGGGATGAATGGGGTATTGCCCTATCAGGCTTTTTGGGAACAATTGATAACCACCTCCCCAATGTCCCCCTTTTACATTTTGTCCAGTTACATCCATTTATTTTTCCAAAAATTACTCAAAATGCTCCCATTCCTCAAGCCCTTGCTGTCTTTACAGACGGTTCCAGTAATGGCCGAGTGGTCTTTGTTGTCAATAACCAGCCTACCACCTTTGATACTATCTATCAGTCAGCACAGTTTGTGGAAGTGTTTGCCATAACACAAGTTTTTATAACATTTTTTTATAATCCTGTTAATATTAATACAGACAGTGTCTACATTGCTCATTCTGTGCCCCTGCTGGAGATTTCACCTGCCATTAAGGCTTCTTCCAATGTGGCCTTTCTGTTTCATCAGCTTTAGCAGCTAATTCAGGGCAGACAAAACCCATTTTTCTTAGGACACATCAGGGCACACTCTGATCTTCCCGGGCCTCTAACACAAGGTAATGCCCAAGCTGATGCAGCAACTCGTTCCATCTTTCCAATTTTTGTGGGCTCCATTCAAAAGGCCACGGAGTTACACAATCTTCACCATCTAAATTCCAAGAGCCTTCAATTACTTTGTAAAATTACCAGGAAATAGTCACGAGAAATAGTAGAAGCATGCGCTGGTTGCACTGACTCCCTCCCCATTCAACACTTGAGAGTTAACCCCCGAGAATTACTGCCCAATCAGTTTTGGCAAATGGATGTTACTCATTTTCCTGAATTTGGAAAAAACAAATATATACACGTTTCTATAGATACCTTCAGCGACTTTATTTTTGCATCACCACATTCTGGAGAGGCTACCAAAGATGTCCTTTCTCATCTTGTTTCAGCCTTATCTGTAATTGGTAAACCAATACATATTAAAACAGATAATTATCCTGCATATACCTGTGCCAAGTTTAAATAGTTTTGTGCTACCTTGCAATTTCGTCATACTACTGGAATTCCATACAACCCTCAGGGCCAAGGCATTGTGGAACGTGCCCACCTAAGCTTAAAGACTTGGCTAACACTCCATAAGGCTTCTGCCCTTGGATTTACCACTCCCAGGCATTGACTTAACCATGCAATATTTGCCCTTATTTTTCTTACACTAGACAGTGAAGGCCATTCGGCCACAGACAGACACTGGCATTCCTCTTCCAATTCTGTTCGCCCACCTGTTATGTGGTGCAATCCACTTAAAAATAAATGGAAAGGTCCGGATCATGTCCTCATCTGGGGACAAGGCTTAGCTTGTGTTTTGGACCAAGAGAAAGCAGCCCCAAGATGGTTACCAGAATGCCTGGTTAAACAGGTTAATGACTTACCTCAACACAGGGATGGAGGCCCTCCCCTGAGGACAAATTTTCCTCTTTTTCAGATGCAGCCAACAATCTGTGTGAGGATTCTGCTTTAGGCACTTCTGCTGAACAGGTTTGTACATGGGGGCCTTGGCCCTCCACGTTCCAACATCATGAAGTAAGTTTTTGGCCCACCTGCGAATGAAAGGGAGATTCTTGGACTCAGGCTCCCACTAGTTGGACCCAGACTGCTGACTGCATGACTAAGGTGGCTTACCTCCATGCCGAGGTTGACCATAAACTCGAAGCAGTTCATCAGCCTAAATGGGTATGTGTTAACAAGCCAAAGTTAATTCCCCCTAGTACAAGTAAAGCTCTCCAAAATTCTTCTGCAACCTGTACGCATACCCAGGCGATGCATATTTCTTGTTATGTGTCGCCCTCAATTTGTGTTAACAAGCAGGGAGAACAATTTTTTGAAGCCTCCCAAACTAAAACTCATGCAGCAGGGGGGACCACTCTTCATTATACTCCCGTTCTCTTTGACCGGGGAGGAGAAGGCAAATACACAAAGCTACAGTCAGCTGGTTGCCAAGGCCCTGTCGGTAAACCTACCTGCTGGCCCATTAAGGCCCCTACATGGGTCTCTGATGGGGGAAGAACCACTGATGCTGTCAAGCATCCTCAGATAATCAAACATTTGAAATCCCAAATCCCTGAGCTCACATATCATCCCTTAATGTAGCCTAAATCCCAGCTCCTTGGTTTAGATACCAATACATTAGATTTTTTGGAAACTACCTTCTCCTTGCTTAATAATTCCAACTCCACCCTTGCTGGTGATTGCTGGCTCTGCATGACAACAGGGGCAATCATGCCTATGGCTGTTCCTATTAATTCTATTTTAGACAATGATAATACATGCCAACCCGAATTTCCTTTTAAAGTACAGCCTATAGGCACTTTTACATTATGTCTTTTAGGCACAATGCAGAATAATACCTATGATATTGTTGTTGGAGTTACTTCCTTTGGAAATTGCTCAACATACAAAATTATTCCTCACCCACCCCAACTCTTTGTCCCCCCAATGGCAGTGTTTTTATGTGTGGAGTAAACTTGGCCTTCCCCAGGCTTCGAGCGAATTGGACCGGTGGCTGTGTTCTTGCCTTATTACTCCCTGATATAACTATAGTCCCAGAAGACTAACCTCTAACCATTCCTAGCCTAGACACCTTAGTCATAAGACAAAGGCGGGCAATACAGGCCTTACCACTCATTGCCAGCCTTGGAATAACAGCTGTGTGGGCACAGGTATACTGGCTTAGGCACGGCTATACACTCTTACCATCGCCTGTCTCAACAACTTATAAATGTTGTACAAACTCTATCAGGAACCATTAAAGTTTTGCAGGACCAAATAGACTCCCAGGCAGAAGTGTTCCTTCAAAAAGACGAGGCTTAGATTTGCTGACAGATAACCAGGGAGGTATTTGCTTGGGCTTAGGGGAACGATGCTGCTTTTATGCCAATAAATCAGGCATAGTATGCACTAAAATTAAGCACCTTCAGTAAGATCTAGAAAGAGACGATGCAAACTATTTGAAAATCCCCTCTGGACTGGGCTTAATGGATTTCTACTCTACCTTCTTCCCCTATTCGGCCCTTTGTTGGGTTTACTTATGATGGTGTCCATAGGACCCTGCATTATAAACAGGCTGGTACAATTTATTAAAGAACAGATTAATATTTTGTCCTCTAAGCCCATACAGGTCCATCATCGTCTGGAAATCGAAGACCGCACTGCCAACATTAAAAAGGATGTTCTACCCTTCTCACAGGCTTATTTCTTTAGTTTACATCCCCACAGATATCTCTTTCTTATATAAAAGTATGAGTAACAGCTCTGACCAACCATCTTCTTCCCTTTCCATAAGGGTTCGTCCCCCATGGGCCTCTCCACTTGGGGGAGGATGCACCCATGGAGTGAGGATGTTATCCCAGTTATTTATTGTGACTGACCCTTCACATGTGCTGATATTTACATTCACTCTCTACCCAAAAGCCTATTGCTAAAGAATGTTTGGTCCCACTCATATACTCACTCTTCTTTCTAAACCTACCAACTATCATCCTAATCCTACTGACTATCCCTTTTTGACTGGATGCTTTCTTCGACATTCAATCATCGAAGGTACAAGGTCCTATGCCATTGTATATCAATTCATCTGAGACATCTATGCAGAATATAATTCAAAACTAAGTATCCCACTCAAGGGCCTAATGCCTTACTGGGTTTCAAATCTTACCTAGATTTCTGTTGTAAATATCGCAGGTTTCCAATACCATTATTCATCTCGCAGAATGATTCCTAACCCAAATCGAACCTGTTATTAACCCTAACCATACACTGTTCGCTCAATCTCACGTTACAGAATACCAGGCACAGAGTTGGTCTTACAATACGGGAATGTACGGGATCTTCCAGCTGCTGAGAACCTCAAAGGTCCATGCAGAAATGATCCCTAGATAAGATGTAGGCAGCTATGGAGGACCTAAGAGAGCAAAATTCATCTTCCATGGCAAAAACCCTGGTCAGTATGAAGGGATGTGTCTGAATCAGCCTCTTAATAAAGAGAACATGGACCAATCCAGGGCTGTTTGGAGAGCTGTTCCCAGGTGCCTATGGTTGAAATACCATTCTTACTTTTGAAAGTGTCACAGGAAGTAGGGGCAGCCTCCATTTCATGGGACCCTTTGAAACAACTGTTAGGACAAAATGGTTGTCAAGGCAGTGACCTCATTCAGTTCCTGAAGGAATTGACCTACCTAACTTCCTTGGTGATGGAACTCTCTGAACTTGGGATCCAGGAAGCAAGGCATCCAGAGCCAGTCCCAGTCCCAGTCCCAGTCACATTGGGCTTACTTGTTTGGATTTTCCAAGGACAGGGTCAGTCTTTCTTGGTACCTACTGATGTGAGGATGGCCAAATGCCAGGAGAGCTCTGAAGAGGAGCCTTTCCTGGGAAAGCAGATAGTTGCTCACGACTGGCTTCTGAAAACTTCACAGAGTTGGAAAAGGAGACAAGATCTGAGACCGTAGAAAGCATTTTGTGGGAACATAGAAGGGCCCACCAGTCAGAGGACACTCCATATAGTCACAGACCTACTTGGGGGAAGGAGGTGCCGTTTGAGGGTGAGTGTGAGTATGTGGTTTTGTTTCATGTTCTGAGAATGGGTAGGAAAGTCGGTTTGTTTGGTTTGGAGTGGACTGTTTCTTGTATGTCATTTGACAAGGCGAGTGTTTCTATGTCTGTGTATCCTACTATGTCCGAGGTTGTGGACATTAGAAAAGAGAATGCATCAATGGATGTGTCCTGTCTAATAGAAAGCTCCCATCATACATCCAGCCCAATTTAGGAATGGACTGCAGATTGCCTTATAGATGGGCAACACCTATTATCTTCCCAAGTTCCAGTTTTCTTCCTGAATTCTGGTAACTCTCCAGAATAGGCTCATGGTTTTTTGTCCAAGATATAAACCACTTCCAAGCTCTGTGAAATGGCCATGTACTGAATCGATGAAGGGAATGGAAGCATCTCAGAAAACTCAGATATCAGTGTGACCAGGAAAGTCTCAGTGGAGAAACCCTGCTTTGGGCCTTTTGCTTACCTATTCTTCTGTTGCCCTGAATGTCAGGAAGCTCTTTGCCTCAGGCCACACTTTGTGAAGCCTGAAGAAAATAATTTTCATATGGAAAAAAATGGGCATCACCTGTGGCTCTTTGCTTAATTGATTTGGAAAGGGATGTGTCTGAAACAGCATCTTGGCCCTGTGTGAGGTTGGGGCTTAGATTCTCAGCATCAGATGGATCTAAAGAAAGATCCCATGTGTGCATCCAAAACCAAAATGGCAAAAAATCAGTTATTGTTGATGAAGCTTCTTGCCTTTGTCTCTTAGTTTCATGACCTCCATCAAGTGAGAATAGAGATCCTTTCAGTCAAACGAGTTCTTCAAAGCCATGCAGATGTGCTTGGGTTTCCTCATGACTCCAAATAACATGAAGAATCTATACCTGACAGTCAGTAGGCCTCAAATTGGAGAAGCAGAGAGCAGGCCTACTTGATCACTCCTGGTTCACAGGAAGGGTGTCCAGGCCACAATGACTTTAGGGCAATGAGGGGCAAGGGAGCTTTTTTTGGACACTGTTTTTGGATTTGCCCCTCATGGAAATCTCCACCCACAGGTTTTGATGAATGTATATATGGAAGAATATGAGGGCTATGTGGGAGTGTTTTGGATTTAATTCTGGTCATTTGTTTGGCGGTTGGGAGATGACTGGGTCCACCGAGTTTTAAACTCTGTTGTGATTCCCCTTAGAGACTGCGTTGTGGAACTGACCTCAGAGAAGTATTGACATGAATTGTGTTGGGATTTTTGGAGGCCACGCATGAGAGTCAACCATGGAAACTGAGATCTAGACCAAGGGTGGCTTTCCACAGAGCACAGGGAATCTCACCCATGATATCATATGGTTGAATTCTGAAAGACTTGGCAGCCATAGTTAAGAGTCAAAACAAACATGGACCTCACATTGTAGACCTCTATGGGCCTGGCTTCATGTAACCTTTTAGCCACTCTTTGGGAAGCCTTGCCTGTGAGAGTTCTCCAGAGCTTTCATTGAAATGATCTTCCTCAACATTTAATGGTTCCTGAATGAATTGAAACCCACAGTACCTCCAAATTCATCTTTGAAAAATGGCTACATAAATACCATGACATTTTTGAAATTCCCATGACCAGGTGGCACTTAACAACCTTGGATGTCCTGATGCTGATTTGAGTGAACCAGACAGTGCCTTGATTGACTGGGTTTCATGATAATGATGTAGAACACAGATGTCAGTAATTTGCAACCTGCTGATTAGTGGTCACAGAGCAGTGTTGTGCAGATGTGTGTTAAAACATCTGTGGTGGGGCCATGTGGATCTGCCATTGGCTTTCAAATGGGTTGTGACGGACATGGAGCAGCCAGCAGAACCTTGTATGTAATGGCATCTTGTTATATGGAGAAGTTTCAGGGCAATGTTCAGAATCAGGTTCCTTTGATCAAGGGGGCAAGCTATGTGAAATAGAAGCTGGGTTTTTGTATTCTCCTGCAGACCCTGACCCATGACACGTGACAGAACTCCCTTCAGCAGTTTGTCCCAGTTGAACTTTTTTGTATTTCGTGAAGCAAATAGCAAATTCCAAGTGCAGCGGAAAGAAACACCACAAAAAGTGGAGGATGACCAAATAGCATCACAGTCCACATGGGGAGACACTTAGCCCCCAGTGTCCACAATTATCTACAAAGAGAGAATTCAGCACTGCTGCTTAATGTTCATTGGAATATTAGAGACCATGTCCTCCAGGTCACATAGATGCAGACCCAGTTTTGATGGTCTTACTACAAAGGTAGATAAAGCTCCTGACAACAACATATATTTCAAGTGCCGAAAATCAGAGGAAGTTTCTCAAGAAGTATTTAGGTCAGCAGAGCTCCATGATTGGGGAGTTTTACACTTTTCCTTACTTTTGGAAACTCGTCTACCACCTCCAAAGTTGTGAACTCCCGAGCAATTTCCATTCCAGATATGTATTCACAGATTTTATAACTCTTCTCCTCAAATTGTGTCTTACTTGGGGCGAAGGTAATGTCAAGGAATTGTTCTAGATGAGAGTGGGAGGATTTTTGTGTAGCACATATTTGCATACACATTGGATTCATTTTCCAATTTTCCGTTTGAAATACTGAATCCCTGACACAACCCCATACCCTACTAGACTCTGTGTACTAATCCTAATATGATGGAGAAAAATAACCCAAACAAAACTGAAATACAAGCAGTTCAAAAGAGGCATGGTGTATAGTTGGACTTCCTGTTGCACTATATAGGGTAGGAGTAATAAATCTAGTCAATTTTTTTGTTGAAATAGTTCTCCATGTGTTTTTAAAGCTAACAAATATGTGAATCCCTGTCTCCCTTTCGCTGTAGCCTATTCAGCACATGTATTTTTATAAGCACATTGACAATCCTACCTGATACCACACGTACACTATTGTATGGTGGCTGACTTGGCAGATACAAATTGTGAGAAGAGATCAGTCCTCCTAAATGCTGATGGAACTGAAAATTCAACCTATGGGTGAGCTTCTTAGCTGAACAACATTATATATAAATTCATGTTCAGTAAAATGAATATTTTTGATCTGTGAATGATATATATTTCATGGTGAATTTCAATTGGCATATAGTGCTACTTTTTAATATCTGAGTGTGTTTGTGTGTGTGTGTGTATATATATATATATATATATATATATATATATATATATATACACTCTCCAGATTTTTCAAAATATGAAATATATGTGTCTTATTATACATTTCCTAAATTCATTCATATTCATGTATGTGGATTTATAATCATCTTTTCAATATTTTTCTCAGAAATATTCATCCACCTAAAATCCATATTTGTTTCCTACTACTGAAAACTAAATTCAGTGAATGGTGTATACAAATCCTAATATTTCTACAGTAACTGACCCAGTTTAACATCAATGCAAGTAGACTCCTATGGGACATGATGTGTATTTTGAAATTAATTTTTTTCAAAACTTGTACATTACAATTTCTTTAGTTTATGCACATCATTGGATATATATTTCATCCACAAGTTCGCAAATTTATAGGCATTTGTTTCACTTTCAATCACTTTCTACTTCAGAACACATATATTCCTCCATGTTTTTTGACTGGTCTTTTCATGAGACATCTTTCCAAACACATTATTTTTGATATCCATAATTATTTTGAAGCAAATCTCACACACCCTACATGATGAACCATAACCCTAATATTACCATTAGATGTATAACTGGTTAAAATGAAGGATTGTATATCAATATATGATTTCTTATATATTTTCAGATATCAATTCAATCCATTATTTAAAGTGGAACCAGTTATATTATTTATACACAATATTGTGTATTCATGCATCATCTCTATATTCATAGATATAGGGTACACCTCTTTATACGCCCAATACTAATTTACATGTCTTCAAAATATTCCTCCCAAATGGTGGAAGAAATACTAATGTCACATGACCTACATATACATTTTATCACAGTAATATTCTGGAAACAAAAAGCAAAGGTCACACTTATGATTGTACCAATGTAAAGGTTGGTTGAGCGTTGGAGTAAGAGACCACCAAGAGACTGTCTCATGCAACAGCAAAGTGTTTATTGGGTGTCCAGCATGCTGCGGCTCAGTGCTCACTTGAATTTAGCAAAGAGCCCTGAGAACAGCTTAAGCAGAGCTTATATACTTTCCTTGGAGAGGGCAGGGAGTGAAATTTATTAATGGATCACGGCAAGTGGGCGGTTTGTGTGCAAATGTGTGAGGGAGTACATTCTGCAGTTTGGCAATTGGGGACAGTTCATTTGGGGAACAAGATAAGCAAACAGTTCTCAAGATTTCAATAGTGTTTTGTTAAGCATACAAAAAAAAACAGAAATTGACAAGTCCCTATTTTATTAACCTTTCATTCCCCACTTCTTGTTCTGGTTACATTTAATCATAAAAGTGATCATTGGGGGGTGTCACATTTTATGTCTGCTAGTTGGGTATATTGCTGTCTGATTAACATAAGTTTAACTTGTCAAATTTGAGCTTGTAGAAAGCAAACTACACGGTTGAGCATACAGGGCCCTACAGTTAGCAATAATATGAGCATTATTAATGGACCGGTCAAGACTGATAAAAGTGTAGTTAAACACGGGGACTGTGTGAACCAAGACTCAAACCACCATTTTTGGGCCTCTGTGTCTCGTTGACACTCTTCAAGGCGTTTTCTTAATTTACTCATAGATTCTTTTACAACTCCAGTATTGTTGGCATTAAAACAACATTCTTACCTCAATGCAGCACAAAGGCCCCTTCTCTCATGAAGAGGAGGTCCAACCGTCGCCTGTTCTGTAAAACTAGTTCAGAGAGATAGGTTAAAGATTCCTGTAAAGCTGTGATGGAGGTTTTTAATATCTTTAAGTTTTGATCTCTTGCTGCTTCTCATTGGGTCATTTGTTGTGTCCCATGGACTAGGGCAGTGGTTCCTGTGCTCACCCCTGCAGCAACTTCTATTCCGAATAGGATGGCTAAAGTGAGGGATACAGCTTCCCGGCGGAACCGAGTTTTTTGCCCCCCTATTTGGTTTTTAAATGAACCTGTGTCATGATAGAGCACTCTGGGAAACATCTGCACCATTACATAATTGATCACATCTGTTGACCATTTTATGAACACATAAACAATGTTTAAGTATGTAGAATTATACTGTTGTAGGGACAGACAATGCAAGGCTCCTAAGATAGCACCGAAGCTAGGGAAACAGTCCTATTTGGTTGCAAACGGATTTAGAGGGCATTGCTTCTGTTGTAATCAATTAATCCGCTGAACCCCAAGTTTAGGTAGTTTCAGAATTTTGTACCCTACATGTAAGGGAAGTGGCTCAGAAGTACACAGTCTGCAGAAGTAAACAAAAAAGCAATTTTTGTTTCTGTTTTATTTCCTCTGTTCTGGGCAAGTTAACTTTTTAAGGACACTTGGGAGGGGGAGAGCTTTTGTCTTCTCTTTCTTTTTTCTCCCTGCCAGCTATTACCAGGGAGCCCAGTTGGTAACTTCTTTATCTTAGAAATGTAGCCATCTCTGTGAAGCCCCAGCTCAAGGCCAGAGGCCTTGTTCACATATTTGGTGAAAAACTATTAAGGGGGTGTCTAGCTTACCATTGCTGATAATACCAGCAAGTGACAAGTAGAACAGAGCAACAAGAAAAGAGGAAGTTTATGTACATTGAACTCGTTCATAGGGACTCTTTGGCTGAAAGTCCTAAAGTCAGCCATGGTGAAGACTTCTGGAGAAGGTCAGTTAAAAATTTTCTGTGGTCCTGGTACAGAGGGGGAAGACGTGGAATGCGGGGGGTGAGAGCAGCTCTGTGGATCTGAGAATGAGGAAGGAGAGATGTAAAAGAATAATGGGAAAGGGGTTTGGGATTTCCCTAGCAACAAAAAGTTGAGCAGTAGAACAAATAGACTAGAGGGGAAGATGGGAGTGAGTATCTCAAAAAGCCTTTCAGGTACTTTAAATTATTAGTAACCTGTTTTCAGTGTTGACAAAGCAACTTTAAAGGCCATTTTCGTGACATCTTGGATAGGGGTCTAAGAGCTCTCCTCAGCCTGTTTGAGCTTTGGGTTAGCTGGTAAGAGGACCTGGTGGGATCCAGTGAGGACCCTGACAGGAGAAGACAGGAGTGAGTGGGTAGAGGGGTACCTCAGTACCTGCTACCTCAGCAAGGGGGCAATGGTCTTAGAACCGGCGAAGGTTTGGGTATTTGATCTAGTAATTGAAGGGGAGAAATCAGGTTGCTGAGGTGGGATTGACAGCAGAGCATCTGGAGCAGAAGGCAGAGGGTGAGGATCTATTGGAGAAGCATAGTTCAGGATTTGAGTGAAGGAGGGAAAAGGCCTCCACATAGGGCAATTTCCTTCCACGCTATTGAGCACTTGCCAAAGTTATAAAGGTCACCCATAATTTGAGGATCTAGAGGCCCCTTTGGGGGCCATTGGTTCTGGTTGTCTAATTGGTAATATGGCCAATGCTGTGTACTGAATTTGATGAGAAATTTGGTACCACTAGGCCGCCCCTACATGCTCACAACCCCATGACTTACAGAAGAAGTCGACTTTTCCCTCACATAGCCGTGGCTTTTGTGGCTTTGATAACTGCCGGGTAAACATAGTAATCTAGGCTAGCCAACCTGCATCTGGCTCGTGTGTCCCTTCACCCACAATAGCATAACTCACACACTCTTCCTGATAAACCATAACCCTAATATTACCATTAGATGTATAACTCGTTGGAATGAATGTATGTATATCAATACAACATTTCCTGTATATTTTCAGATATCAATTCAATCCATTATTTAAAATTGAAACCAGTTATATTATTTATTCACATTATGATCTATTCATGCATTATCTGTATATTCATAGACACAGTGTAAACCTATTTGTATCCCCAATAGTAATTTATACGTCTTCAAAATATTGCTCCGAGTAATGGTGGAAGAAATACTCATGTCACCTTACCTACAAATATATTTTATCACAGTAATATTCTGGACACAAAAACCAAAGGTCACACTTATGCTTCTACCAAAACCTAAATGGAAAGTGAGCAGGGATTACTAAAAACATCCACGTTCAGTTTGCCTAATGCTCTCAAATGTCAATCCTATTGGTGACTACATATTTGTTTCTTCCTAAGATTATATATTCTCTCAAGCTTGTTTAAATTGTCTAATCCAATCACTCACTTTATACTTTGCTCATTTCCTAATGTCTCTATTGATATCTGCTTTCCTACATATTTTCACCAATTCATCATTGTGACTGACTCTTCACATGTGCTGACATTTACAGTCATTCTCTACCAGAAACCCTATTTCTAAAGAACTTTTGGTCCAAATCCTATACTCACTCTTCTTCCAAAATATACCGACTACCATCCTAATCCTACCGACTCTCTCTCTTTGACTGGATGTTCTCTGCTACATTCAATCATCCAAGGTAAATGGTCCCATGCCATTGTATGTCGATTTATCTCAGACATCTGTGCAGAACGTAATTCAATGCTAAGTATCCATATCAAGGGCCCAATGCCCTTCTGGGCTTCAAATATTACCTAGATTTCTGTTTTCATACTTATATTTCACCTCTATATTCTTATAAATATCACAGGTTCCCTATACCATTATTCATCCAGCAGAATGATTCCTAACCCAAATAGAACATGTTATTAATCCTAACCATACACTGTTTCCTCAATCTAACTTTACAAAAGAGCAGGGACGAGGTGGTCTTACAATACAGGAATGTAGGGGATCTTCCACCTCCTGAGAACCTCAAAGGTCCATGCAGAAATGATTCCTGGAGAAGATGTATTCAGCTATGAACTACCTGAGAGAGCAAAAGTCATCATCCATGTCTAACAACTTGATCTGGATGGTCTGAATGAGCCACTCTGTTCTCAATGTAGAGAAGGCGGACCAATCCAGGCCTCTGTTGAGAGCTTTTCTAGGGTGCCTATGGTTGATATACCATTCTAACTTGTGAAAGTGTCATAGGCAGTAGGGCAGCCTCCATTTCATGGGACTCTTGGAAGCAACTGTAAGGACATAGGGTTACCAAAGCAGTGACCTCATTCAGTTCCTGAAGGAAGTGACCTCACCTCATTTTCTAGTTGACTGAACTCTCTGAACTTGGGATCCAGGAAGCCAGGCATCCAGAGTCAGTCCCAGTCCCAGTTTCAGTGTGCTCACTTGATTGGAATTACCAAGGACAGGGTCAGTCATTCTTGGTACCTACTAATCTTAGGATGGGCAAATGCCATAAAAGCTCTGAAGAGTGGCCTATCCCTGAAAAAGCAGGTAGTGGCTCACCCCTGGCTACTGAAAACCTCAGAGAGTTTTCCAAAGGAGGAAATCTGAGACAGGACATGCCATTTCAGAAAAAGTCAGTTTGTCAGAGGACACTCCAGATAGTCACAGACCTCCTTGGTGGAAGTAGGTGCCTTTGTGGGTGTGGGTGTGTGTTTCTGGATATGTCTCATGGTCTGAGAATAGGTAGGAAAGGCAGTTTGTTTGGTTTGGACTGAACTGCTTCTAGAATGTCATTTGACAAGGAGAGTGTTTCCATATCTGTGTATCACACTGTGTCTGTGGATATAGACATTAAAAAAGAGAATGCATCAATGAATGTTTCCTGTCTAGTAGACAGCTTTCCAGCGTTCATCCTGCCCAATTTATAAATAGAGTGTGGCTAGCCTTATTGATGTGCAACACCTGCTACCTTCCTAAGTTCCTGTTTTTTTTCTGAATTCTGGACACTCTACTTTAGGTCTTTTGCTTACCTAATGTTCTGTTGCCCTGAATGTCAGGAAGGTCTTTGCCTCAGGCCAAACTTTGGGGAACCCTGAAGAAAACAGTTTTCAAATGGAAATGAATGGGCATACCTGTGTTTCTTTGCTTAAATGCTTTGGAAAAGGATGTGTCTGAATCAGCCTCTTCGCCCTGTGTGAGGCTGTGGCTTAGATTCTCAGCACCTAATGGATCATAAGAAAGATCCCATATGTGCATCCAAAACCAAAATGGCAAAAAGATCAGTCATTGTGGATGAAGTCACTTGCCTTCCTCTGTTAGGTTCCTGACCTCCATCAAGTGAGAATAGGGATCCTTTGGGTCAAATGAGTTCCTAAAAGCCCTGCAGAGGTGCTTGGGTTTTCTCATGACTCCAAATCGCATAAAGAATCTATACCTGACAGTCAGTGGGCCTCAAATTGGAGAAGCAGAGCAGCATTAATGGCAGGCCTATTTGATCACTACTGGTTCACCGGAAGTGTGTCCAGGCCACTCTGACTTTAGGCAAATGAGTGGCAAGGGAGCATTTTTTTGACACTGTCTTGAGCTTCATCCCTCATGGAAACCACCAACCAGAGTTTTTGTTAAGTGCCTATATGGACGAAGATGAGGGCCATGTGGCAGTGTTTTGGTTTTAATTGTGGTTATTTGTGTGGCAGTTGGAAGGGATGACTGGGTCCACCTTGGATTGAACTCTGGTGTGATTCCCCTTAGATACTGAGTTCTGGAACTGACATCAGAGAAATATTGCCATGAATTGTGTTGGGATTTTAGGAGGCCACGCACAAGTGTTGCCTTTGCAGACTCATCTAGGGCCAGGTTTGTTTTCCACAGAGCACTGGGAATTTCAGCTAGGATATCACATAATTTTATTCTGAAAAACTTGACAGCCAGAGTTGAGAGGCAAAACACACATGGACCTCACATTGTATACCTCAATGGGCCTGGCTTCATGTGACATTATGGCCACTTTTTGGGAAGTCTTGCCTGTGATAGTCCTCCAGAGCTCTCTATGAAATGAGCTTCCTCACCATTTAATGTTTCTTGAATGAATTGAAACCCACAGTGCCTCCAACCTCATCTTTGAAAAATGGCTAGATAAATACCATATAACTTTTTAAATTCCCATGAACAGGTGGCACTGGACAACTTTTGGATGTACTGTTGCTGATCATGAGTGTACCACACAGTGCCTTGATTGACTGGGTTTCATGAAAATGGTGTAGAACAGAGATGCCAGTAAGTTGGTGCCTGCTGAGTAGTGGGCCTAGAAGAGTGCTGGGCAGGTGTGTGATAAAACATCTGTGGTGGGGCCATGTGGATCCGGCATTGTCTTCCAAATGGCTTGTGACAGACATGGCGTAGCCAGCAGACCCTTTTAAGTAAAGGCATCTTGTTATATGGAGAACTTTCAGGGCAATGTTCAGAATCAGGTTGCTATAGTCAAGGGGGCAAGCTATATGGGATAGAAGCCTGGTTGCTGCATTCTCTTGCCGACCCTGTCCCACCACACGTGACAGAACTCCCTCCAGCACTGTGTCCAAGTTGAACTCCTTGTATTACGAGAAGCAAATTCCAAACTCCCAGTGCAGCTGCAAGAAACACCACGAAAAGTGGAGGTCAATTAAATGGCTTCACGGTTCACAGGGGGCGAGACACTTAGTCTCCTATGGCTACAGTTTACCTACAAAGATAGAATTCAGCACTGCTGTCTCGTGTTCATTGGAAAATAAAAAACCACGTCCTCCAGGTCACATAGATGCAGACCCAGCTTTGATGGTCTCACTACAAAGGAAGCTAAAGCTCCTGACAACAACATATATTTCATGTGTCCAAACTCAGAGGCTGTTTCTTAATAAGTCTTTATTCCAGCAGAACTCCATGTTTGTGGCGTGTTTACCCTGTCCTTTACTTTTGGAAACTCCTCTACCACCTCCAAGGTTGTGAACTCCAGAGCATTTCTTATTCCAGATATATAATCACAGATTTTCAAACTATTCTCTTCTAATTGTGTCATACTTGGGGAAATGGTTATGTCAAGGCATTGTTCTAAATGAGTGTGGGAGGAATTTTTGTAGCACATATTTGCCTACTCATTGGATTCATTTTCCAATTTTCCAATGGAAATACTTTATCCCTGACATTACTCCATAAGCTACTAGACTATGACTACTAATCCTAATATGATGGAGAAAAGTAACCCAAACAGATTGGAAATTCAAGCAGTTCAGAAGAGGCATGGTGTACAATTGGACTTGCCTTTTGCATGATAAAGTGTAGCTGTAATAAATCTAGTCAATTTTTTGTTGAAATAGTACTCCATGTGTTTTTAAGTTAACAAATATATAAATTCCTGTCTCCCTTTCTCTGTAGCCTATTCAGCACATGTAATTTTATATGCACATATAGATTCCTACCTGGTATCACATGTACATTCTTTTGAGATGGCTGATTTGGCAGATACAAATTGTGAGCAGAGATCACTCCTACTAAACGCTGTTGGAACTGAAAATTCAAACTATGGGTGAATTTCCTAGTTGAACAACATTATACATAAATCCATGCTGAGTAAAATAAATATATTTGGACCTGTGGATGATATATATTTCACAACAAATTTCGATTGGTATATATATTGCTACTTTTTAATGTCTCTGTGTTATATGTATATGTATATATATATATATATATATATATATATATATATATATATATATATATATATATATACACACACACACACACACACACACACACTCCAGATTTTTCAAAATATGAAATATATGCTTCTTATTATACACTCTATAAATTCATTCATGTTCATGTATGTGGATTTATAATCAACATTTCAAAAGATTATTCTAAAAATATTCATCCACCCGAAATACATATTGCTTAATAGTACTGACAACTAACTTTAGTGAATGGTGCATACAAATCCTAATATTTCTACAGTAACTCATCCAGTTTAACATCAATGCAAGTAGATTCCTATGGGATATGATGTGACTTTTGACATTCATTTTTATTCAACACTGGTACTTTACTATTTCTTCAGTGTATGCACATCATAGGATATATATTTCATCCACAAGTTCGCAAATTATAGGCATTTGTTTCACTTTCAATCACTTCCTGTTTCAGAACAAATGTATTCCTCCAGGTTTCTTGATGGGTCTTTCAATGAGACTTCTTTCCAAACACTTTATTTTCAATTTCCATAATCACTTTTGAAGCAAAACTCACACACTCTTCATGATAATCCATAACCCTAATGTTAACATTAGATGTACAACTGGTTGGAATGAATGAATGTATATCAATATAAGATTTGTTAAATATTTTCAGATATCAACTCATTCCATTATTTAAAGTGGAATCAGTTATATTATTAATTCACAGTATCGTCTATTCATGCATTATCTCTATATTCATAGACACAGGGTACAACTCATTGAAACCAATACTAATTTATATCTTCAAAATATTCCTCCCAAATGGTGGAAGAAATACTCATGTCACCTGACCTTCATATACATTTTATCACAGTAATATTCAGGACGCAAAAAGCAAAGGTCACACTTATGATTGTACCAAACCTAAACGGAAAGTGAACATGGATTACTAAAAACATCCTTGTCCAGGTTGCCTAATGCTCTCAAATGAAAATCCTATTGGTGACTACATATTTGTTTCTTCCAAAGATTATATAATCAAACTCAACCCTTTTGAAAAAGTCTAATCGTGTCACTCACTTTATACTTTGCCTGATTTTGTAATGTCTCAGGTGATATCTTCTTTCCTAGATATATTCCCCAGTTCATCTCTGTGACTGAATCTTCACATGTGGTGACACTTACATTCACTCTCTAACCGAAACCCTATTGCTAAAGAACATTTGTTCCAAATCCCATATTCACTCTTCTTCCTAAACCTACTGACTATCTTCCTAATCCTAACTTCGATCACATTTTGACTGGATGTTCTCTTCTCCATTCAATCATCCCAGGTACAAGGTACTATGCCATTGTATATCGATTTATCTGAGACATCTGTGCAGAAAGTAATTCAAAGCTGAGTAAACAAATCAAGGGCCCAATGACCTTCTGGACTTCAAATCTTACTTAGATTTCTGTTTTCATAATTATATTTCACCTATATATTGCTGTAAATATTGCAGGTTCCGAATACCTTTATTCATCCTGCAGAATGATTCCTAACCGAAATCGAATCTGTTATTAACCCTAACCATACACTGTTCCCTCAATCTTACTTTACAGAAAAGCAGGGACAGAGTTGGTCTTAAAATACAGTAATGTAAGGGATCTTACACCTGCTAAGAACCTCAAAGGTCCATGCAGAAATGAAGCCTGGAGAAGATGTAGGCAGCTATGAAGGACCTGAGAGAGCAAAAGTCTTCTTCCATGGAAAGCAACCTAGTCAGGGTGAAGAATTGTGTCTGAATCAGCCTCTCTATTCTTAATGTAGAGAAGATGGACCAAACCAGGCCTGTGTGGAGAGCTGTTCTCGGGTCCCTATGTTTGATTTAACATTCTAAATTGTGAAAGGGTCACAGGAAGTAGGGGCAGCCTCCATCTCATGGGACCTTTGGAAGCAACTGTTAGAACAAACTGGTTGCCAAGGCAGTGACCTCATGCAGTTCAGGAAGGAAGTGACCTCACCTCACTTCCTTGGTGATGGAACTCTCTGAACTTGGGATCCGGGATGCCAGGCACCCAGAGCCAGTCCCAATCCCAGTCCCAGTTGTCTCACTTGTTTGGATTTACCAATGACAGGGTCAGTCTTTCTTTGTACCTACTGATGTGAGGATGGCCAAATGCCAGGAAAGCTCTGAAGAGCGGCCTTTCCTGAGAAAGCAGGTAGTGGCTCACAGCTCGCTTCTGACAACTTCACAGAGTTGGCCAAAGAGACCAGATCTGATTTAGGACAGGCCATTTCCGGTGAACACAGCATGGCCCACCAGTCCGAGGACACTCCGGATAGTCACAAACCTACTTGGGGAAAGGAGGTGCTTTTGTGTGTGTGGGTGTGGGTTTGTGGTTTTGTCTCATTTTCTGAGAATAGGTAGGAAAGGCGGTTGATTTCGTTTGGAGTGAATGGTTTTTAGTAAGTCATTTGACAAGGCAAGTGTTTCTATGTCTGTGTATCCCACTCTGTCCGTGGTTGTAGACATTAGAAAAGAGAATGCATCATTGGATGTGTCCAGTCTAGTAAAAAGCTTCCCAGCATTCATCCTGCCCAATTTATGAATGGACTGCAGCTTGCCTTATCGATGGGCAACACCTGCTATCTTCCTAAGTTCCTGTTTTCTTCTTGAATTCTGGCCACTATCCAGAATAGACTCATGGTTATGTGTTCAAGATATGTAACACCTCCAATCTCTGTGACATGGCCATGTACTGGATAGCTGAAAGGAATGGCGACCATGTCAGAAATCTCAGATATCAGTGTGACCATTAAAGTCTCAGTGGAGAAACCCTGCTTTGGGCCTTTTGATTACCTATTGTTCCGTTGCCCTGAAAGTTTTTGTTTCTCAATGAGTACTGAATAAATGTGGCAGCAGTTGAAACATGTCGCTGTATAGAAGTTCCCTCACCAGGATTTAGTTTCCCCAGTTATCAGGACTGTCAACTTAACCTTTTAATTATCTTGTTACAGTTGTCCCTCCCCATAAGATACAGTGTAATAATTTAATGTCATTTGATCTTGCAAAATCCTTTTACTAGTTGACCTCTGTGTCTAATAGAGAAACCTTTAATTCTGTTACTCAGGGCTGGATAATCGTACTATCAGACACCAAGAATACCTGTGTAGGTTAGGAATATCAGTAGGACTTAACCTAAAAACTTCTGCCTCTGGCAGCTCCTCTTGATAGTCTCTTTTTATAGTTATCAGGCAATCCTCTCTGAGAATCCTTCTTTGTAGCTTCCAGTCTTACTTATTTTGGGAGGCTAACATAAAGTGTATACCTTAAAATATTATTATTATTATTATTATTATTATTATTATTAATTAAAATGCCCAAGAATGGCTGTATTTTCGTTTTAACTGTCTTTGCTAAGTGTTTAAGATGAAACAGTCAAACTGACTTTTGTTTCTATCTATTGTTAACAGTCAGCTGAGCTTTTATGGGAGTCAATTTTGGGGAAACTTGAGAGCATGTTCTCAGTTCTGATAGTGCCATTTTCGCTAGGTGGTTTCCCTCAGAAGCATCAGGATGTCTCCCTTCTCTGATGACTCTCCTCTTCATGGCAAATGCACTGATTGGCTTTCTGTTCTCCAGTGGTCTCATTAATCTCCCTGATTGGGAGGTTATGTGGCCCAGAGTTGCAAAGCTCTTTAGAGAAGTCCCCTGTTCCCTGGATTCAGACTGACTCAGAGGGCAAGAGCCAAATATTGGTTTTCTTGACCCTTTTCATTTAACTTTAATTAAATGCTAATCTTAAACATCCAGCAAATAATTTTTAACAGCCTTATATTACAAGTACTAGACTGACTCAGAGGAAAAGAGCCAAATATTGGTTTTCTTGACCCTTTTCATATAACTTTAATTAAATGCTAATCTTAAACATCCAGCAAATAATTTTTAACAGCCTTATATTACAAGTACTGACGTTTAATGTGTATAACTTTAAAATTGTTTATCTAATTATTAGTTGGGATCTGTATTATTCTGTCTGTCTTGTAGGTGATGACTTATTATCTTAAATTAACCCATGTTGTGTTCTTAAAGCAACACTTCTATAAAACACTGACAGGGACTCTTTAGATCACTTATAAGGAAATTACAATATAAAAATTTTTAACAAGAGTAAAAATACTTAGTTCATGTAATAGCTACCCTTAATTTTTTGGCTGAGTTATACATTATATCCCTTGTTTGAGATCCTAGGAATCTTTGCAGAAAAAAAAAAAACAAGGAAACTTTTGAACATAACTTTAAATGAAATAGAATCTGACCTACTGCTTTCGTAGTCATTCTAACATGTTGTAAGGTGGGACACACAGCCTTATCTCAGGTAATGCAGGGGTCTTTATGAACCTTAAGTGTTTTAGTTCTAAAGCTGATCTTTGTTTTTTAAATATCATTTTACAAAGTTTACATAAATTGTTTGAGGTCACATGAACATTAGCTAACACCGTATGATATCACATTTAAAATATGAATTAAAGAAAGGCTGAAAGTTTTTAACCTTTACATAGATTAGGCTCTCATTAACTTAAAAATACATTTAAATTGTTCCCCAATGTAAAAAGTAACATAAAACTTTATATGTCATATTGATAACAGGTAAATAAATCCCCAATATAATATTTTACCATGTAACTTTAGAACACCAGCTTGATATAATGCTCTTTTCAAGTTTCTACCTTACAGACTTGTATACATGGAAGATATGAGCACATTGATAGCATCACAATTACATTGATGTTTCTACATTAACCAAGTTTAGCTTTTAAAGAAATGGCAGTACAGTTCTCTAAAATAACAGTTCTTATTTTATCAGTTGTTTAATTTTTATGGTTGCTTGCTCTAGAAAAAACAAAACTTAATAAACACAATGTTATGGGGAAACTTATGTTTTCAGAAATTTTTGTCTCTTTAACACATGACTGAATTTTACAATCTTATACAGACTTTAGTACAAACTTATACACACCTTAGTAAATCAATCAGATATCAAACAAAAGTACTCATGAATGAGTAATCCCATATGAAATTTACTTTACTTATTTATCAAAATATTAGACAATTGTATTGAAAATTGTAAAACATTTTTTTTGTTGTTGTTGAAGGAAAAGTCCTAGAACAAAGGCATATTAGACCTTTTGTAAACATTAATATTTTATTAGATTTTTGAACACGTAGAAAAACTTGTGAGCTTAAATTTAAAGACATTTATATTTATCTGTTTATCCAATTTAAATTGAAACATTTAAATCACGTGAATTAAAGATCTTTGGTTCCACTTTTTAAAATTTGTTTTTATGAGCGCATTTTTATGAGTGCTTCTTATATATGTTAATTTGTGTATCATATATATGATATAAGGACATATATATATATATATATATATATATATATATATATATATATATACACACACACATACAACACATAAAGAAGTGTGCACACATAATAATAGTAAAGGCCTTGTAGCTTTTCACTGGTGAAATTTCCATTGCAATGTTTCAAAAACTCCACAGTGGGTCAAAGAGAGAATTGATCAGAAAAACTTTAACCTAGGTCTGTAGGATTAAAATCGTGAGCTCAAAAAAAAAAAAAAAGAAAGAAAGAAAGAATCTAAGGAAAAAAATAAGAGTCCTAGAAAAAATGACTGGCCAGTAATTAGGTGATACCATACAGTTTACATTTTTCCCCCTTAGGCCTCAGACCAGTCTCTGACTGAGCTTGCAGGCTTCTTTCATTTGCATTTCAACATAAGTCCTGGCTGAGGTCTTGAAGGAGTTGGAAAAAACTGCTATTCTGAGCAGACACCTCAGGCCTAAGGCATTTTACCCATAATTTTCAGATTAGGATGTTGAAAATAATGATACAAGTTTAAGATACAATTCACAAAATATTATATCTTTACATGTTGTTTTGTCAAAAGATATACTCTGATTTACTATCCTTGTCCAAATTAATGCACTGGTACACACAGTGACATTTTCCAGGCTACCCAATTAAAAATTGGTGAAAAAAAAGACTGAATGATTGCAAAGTTACTTGCTATCTTGGAAGTAGAGTTCTTTAGTTTTCCATCCTAAGTATTTAAGTTCTCTGGCATGAATTATCTGAAATCATAAATTGTTAATTATGATTATAATTAACAATTATAATTGTTAATTAACTGACATTTAACTGCAAGATTGTTCAATGGTTCAAAAAACTATTCAGATAACAGATTGTTACAATAAAACATCATCCTTTAGACACACATTCAGCTAAGATCATTCCCAAGAAACAATTTATAATATCAAAACATTATTGCTCATGTCTTAAAGGGGCAGAAACAAAGACACAAGAAAGACAGAAAGGAGCTCCAGACTATGGTTGACAGACGGAAGCCATTAAAACAGAGCAGATAAGAGAAAAATCTCCTACACCAGTGGCACCATAGATGTCCCCACAAGGGGACCAGATGTTTTCACAGAGGGGCAACCTGAAATGTAAAATCAAGGGTCTCCATGGTGACTTTACTGCATTTAGTGTCCCCTTTTTCTTTTTTCTCTTTTTTAAGAAGACAGAGATGGTATAATCCTTACAGTGCTGGAAAGGAAGGAGGGAATTTCCTGAATCAACAGGACTTCAGCAGCTGCTGGGAGTCCCTCAGTCCCTCCTTTTACTTACAGGATTACCTCCTCAGGTTCGGGTCCACCCCACGCACGCTCCATCTCCTAACATTTCAGTAGTCAGCTCTCAAAAAGTTCTGGGGTGGGGGGGGTATCAAAATTTGTAACTTAAAGTTCGCTTCCCAATCTTGAAGCCAATTAATACCAATTTAATAATGAGGACTGGGTTTAGAGAAAAAGAAAAAGGGAGGTTTATTGCTTTGCTAGCAAAGGAGAAACACAGGGGACTTTGCCCAAAGGTTGTGACTCTCTTGATCTGGAAGGACAAGGGGTTTTAAAGTAGTTTCACTTGTTAACCTGGGAGATACTCAATTATTAGGTCCCAAGCAGGAATTGCCCTCTGCAGTGGGTGTGCTCCAGGCAGCCAGCTTGGGGCTTCTCTCATCCTGCTTAACAAAGGAGGGTAAAGTTCATCATAGTTCCTTAGAACACAGCCCAAAGTGGTGTCAGGCTTACTTGCTTTGTTACCCTTTTTTACGTCCAATATCCTTAAGATTATACCACAGAAATCACACAACAAAACGCACAAAACAAAACAAACAAATAACATATAGAACACAGAAGAAAACACACACAAAAATAGAAACCCGGGGCCAAAAGAGAAAAACAGAGGAGCAATGCAACATCTTGCTAAAGGTCTGGGGTAGGAGGGCATGCGTGCCCTTCGGCACCTCTCTACCCTTCCAGAACAATTCCCTACAGAACAGAACAGAGGACAGAACGATTCTCGTTACTGTCCCAGAGAGGAGTATATGTGAGCCTCCCCAGGCCACCTCTCTGTCATCAGAAGAGATCGCCCTTTACCGGATATCAGATGTTATAAAGGCGTCACTTACCTATGGAGGCCTCCTCCACCAGGTGCTTGCTAATAGTTTTAGTGCTTTGGTTCACTGCAGTTCTCCACGGACCAAAGGCTCAATCCAAGGCCTTGGAACATCTCAAGTTGCACACCCCCTAGAGTGGCTCTCCAGCCTGGAGCCCTGGAGGGAAGGCCAGCTTCAGAATTTCCAGCAGTCTGGTCTTGTGATCTGGGTGATCTTGTGATCAGGGTCATCTCACTTTGGAACTCCAAATTGTTAGACCAGGATGCAAGAAAAGACCACTGACTCTAATTGAAATCAAATTAAGGCAAGCTTATTATTTCAACCGGCCAGGCTGCCCCTCCCTTCCAAAAAGGCGGGAACAAGACAGCAACCCCACCTTTCCTATAGCCCAGCTATGTAGCCCAGAAAGATACACAAAAGGGGGGTTACAGATAAGAGAACTTTGACAAGCATCACACTAATGGTATTTTACATTTTTTTTTTTGCTGGCCCTAACATCAGAATTTATGAGGACCATTAGAGCCTCAGAGACTAGTTGTCTGGCCAGGGAAAGAAAATATTTATGAGGTGTCACTAAAGTTTCAGAGAGTGCTGCTATCTTGTCAGAGATCCAGGCATGGGTGAGTTCAAGGCACTGGTAAGCATTCCAAGCAGGTTCAGAATTTGCACTAATTTATAGTAAAGCCAAAATTATCTTTTCATGGCTTTGTGGCAAGATGGCTTCCAATTTTAATAAAAGATCAGATTGGATCTATCAACACTGTCCCTTACTTTTGGAAACTCCCCTACCACCTCCAAGGTTGTGAACTCCTGAGGATTTTGCATTCCTGATATGTATTCACAGATTTTCTAACTCTTCTCCTCTAATTGTGCCTTACTTGGGGCAGAAGTAATGTGAAGGCATTGTTCTGGATGAGAGTGGGAAGAATTTTGTTTTGCAAATATTTGCATACACATTGGATTCATTATCTAATTTTCCATTTGAAATACTGAATCCCTGACACTGACCAATAGCTGACTAGTTTCTGACTACTAAACCATTATGATGGACAAAAATAACCCAAACAGAATAGAAATACAAGCAGTTCAGAGGAGGAATGGTGTATAGTTGGACTTGTCTTTTGCATGATAAAGGGTTGGTGTTTTAAATCTAGTAAATTTTCTGTTGAAATAGTTCTCCATGTGTTTTAAAGTAAACGAATATGTGAATTCCTGTCTCCATTTCTCTGAAGCCTATTCAGCACATGTAATTTTATATGCACATATAGAATTCTACCTGGTATCACACATACATACTTTTGAGGTGACTGACTAGAAAGATACAAATTTTGAGAAGAGATAACACCTCCAAAATACTTTTGGAACTGAAAATTCAAACTATGGGTGAGCTTCCCAGTTGAAAAACATTATACATAAATCCATGTTTACTAAAATAAATACTTTTGCATTTGTTGATGATATATATTTAATGATGAATTTTGATTGGCATATATATTGCTACTTTTTAATGTCTGTGTTTATATACATATATACATATGTGTATATATATATATATATATATATATATATATATATATATATATACACATATATATATGTATACACACTCACCAGATTTTTCAAAATATGAAATATATGTGTGTTATATTCACTCCCTAAATTCATTCATGCTCATGTATGTGGATTTATAATCAACTTTTCACAAGATTATTCTCAGAAATATTCATCCACCTGAAATACATATTTGTTTCCTTGTACTGAAAACTAACTTCAGTGAATGTTGCATACAAATCCTAATATTTCTACAGTAACTGACCCACTTTAACATCATTGCCTGTAGATTCCTATGGGACATGATGTGTATTTTGACGTTCATTTTTTTACAACACTGGTACATTATTATTTCTTCAGTTTACGCACATCATAGGATATATATTTCATCCACAAGTTCACAAATTTATAGGCATTTATTTCACTTTCAATCACTTCCTGCTTCAGTACACATGTATTCCTCCAGGTTTCTTGACTGGTCTTTTCATGAGACTTCTTTCCAAACACATTATTTTTGGTTTCCATAATCACTTTTGAAACAAAGCTCACACACTCTTCATGATAAACCATAAACCTAATATTAAAATTAGATGTATAACCGATTGGAATGAATGATTGTTTATCAATATAAAATTTCCTGTATATTTTCAGATATCAATTTAATCAATTATTTAAAATGGAATCAGTTATATTATTTATTCACAGTATCATCTATTCACGCATTATCTCTATATTCATAGACAATAGACACAGGGTACACCTCATTGAACCCCAATACTAATTCATACGTCTTCAAAATATTGCTCCAAGAAATGGGGGAAGAAATACCCATGTCACCTGATCTACATATACATTTTATCACAGTAATATTCAGGACACGAAAAACAAAGGTCACACTTATGATTGTACCAAACCTAAACGGAATGTGAACATAGATTACAAAAAACATCCATGTCCAGTTTGCCTAATGCTCTCAAATGAAAATTCTATTGGGGACTACTTATTTGTTTCTACATAAAATTATATATTTAACCTGAAGCCTGTTGAAAATGTCTAATCCTATCAATCACCTTATCATTTGCCTGATTTCCTAATGTCTCTATTGATATCTGCTTTCCTACATATTTTCCCCAGTTCATCATCGTGACTGACTCTTCACATGTGCTCACATTTACATTCACTCTCTGCCCGAATCCCTATTGCTAAAGAACTTTTTGTCCAAATCCTATTCTCACTCTTCTTTCTAAACCTACCAACTCTCTTTCTAATAATACTGACTGTCCCTTTTTGACTAGAAGTTCTCATCCACATTCCACCATCCAAGGTTTAAGGTCCTATGCCATTCTACATCAATTTATCTGAGGCATCTCTGCAGAACATTATTCAAAGCTAAATATCCCAATCAAGGGCCCAATGCCCTTCTGGGCTTCAAATCTTACCTAGATTTCTGTTTCCTTTCTTATATTTCACTTATACATTCTTGTAAATATTGCAGGTTCTCAATACCATTATTCATCCCGCAGAATGATTCCTAACCCAAATTGAGCCTTTTATTAACCCTAACCATACACTGTTCCCTTCCTAGTTGAACAACATTATACATAAATCCATGTTCAGTAAAATGAATATTTTTGAATCTGTGGATGATATATATTTCATGATGAATTTCGATTTTCATATATATTGCTACCTTTAATGTCTGTGTGTGTGTGTGTGTGTGTGTATACAGTCTCCAGATTTTTCAAATTTTGAAATATATGTGTCTTATTATACACTCCCTAAATGCATTCATATTCATATATGTGGATTTATAATCAACTTTTCACAAGATTATTCTCCGAAATATTCATCCACCTGAAATACATATTTGTTTCCTAGTACTGAAAACTATCTTCAGTAAATGGTGCATACAAATCCTAATATTTCTACAGTAACTGACCCAGTTTCACATCAATGCAAGTAGATTCCTATGGGACATGATGTGTATTTTGGCGTTCATTTTTATTCAACACTGGTACTTTACTATTTCTTCATTTTATGCACATCATAGCATATATATTTCATCCAAAATTTATCAAATTGATAGGCATTTGTTTCACTTTCAATCACATCCTGATTCAGAACACATGTATTCCTCCATGTTTCTTGACTGCTCTTTTCATGAGACTTCCTTCCAAACACATTATTTTCAATTTCCATTGTCACTTTTGAAGAAAACTCATACACCCGTCATGATAAACTGAAACCCTAATATTACCATTATATGTATAATTGGTTGGAATAAATGATTGTATATCAATATAAGATTTCCTATATATTTTCAGATATCAATTCAATCCATTATTTAAAGTGTAACCAGTTATATTATTTATTCACAGTATGGTCTCTTCATGCATTATCTCTATATACATAGACACAGTGTACACCTCTTTGTACCCCCAATACTAATTATATGTCTTCAAAATATTGCTCCCAGAAATGGTGGAAGACATACTCATGACACCTGATATACATATACATTTTATCACAGTTATATTCGGGACAAAAAATGCAAAGTTCGCACTTATGATTGTACCAAAGCCAAAATGGAACGTGAACATGAATTACTAAAAATATCCATGTGCAATTTGCCTAATGTTCTCAAATGTCAATCCTATTGGTGACGTCATTTTTGTTTCTTCCTAAGGTTATATATTCAAACTCAAGCCTGTTGAAAATGTCTAATCAAATTACTCACTTTATACTTTGTCTCATTTTGTAATGTCTTTATTGATATCTGCTTTCCTACATATTTTCCCCAGCTCATCATTGTGACTCATTCTTCACATGTGCTGACATTGACATTCACTCTCTAAATGAAACCCTATTGCTAAAAAAATTTGGGTCTGAATCCTATACTCACGCTTTTTTCTAAACCTACTTACTATATTCCTAATCCTACCTACTGTCTCTTTTTGACTGGATGTTCTCTTCGATATTCGATCATCCAAGGAACAAGGTCCTATGCCATTTTATATCGATTTATCTGAGGCATGTGTGCAGAACATAATGCAAAACTAAGTATCCCAATAAAGGGCCCAATGCCCTTCCGAGCTCCAAATCTTACCAGGAATCCTGTTTTCATACTTATATTTCACCTATATATTCTTGTAAATATCGCAGGTTCCCAATACCATTATTCATCATGCAGAATGATTCCTAACTCAAATCAAACATGTTATTAACCCTAAACATACACTGTTCCCTCAATCTAACATTACAGAAGAGCAGGAACAGTGTTGGTCTTACAATACAGGAATGTAGGGGATCTTCCAACTGCTAAGAACCTCAAAGTTCCATGCAGAAATAATCTCTGGAGAAGATGTATGCAGCTATGAAGTTCACAGAGTTGGTCAAGGAGACCAGATCTGAGACAAGACAGTCCAATTCGGGAGAACATAGTATTGCCCACCAGTCAGAGAACACTCTGGATAGTCACAGAAATCCTTGGGGGAAGGAGGTGCCTTTGTGGATGTGGGTGTGTGTTTGTGGTTTTGTCTCATGTTCTGAGAATAGGTAGGAAAGGCGGTTTGTTTGGTTTGGTGTGAACTGTTTCTGATAAGTCATTTGACAAGGCGAGTGTTTCTATTTCTGTGTATCCCACTGTGTCTGTGGTTGTAGAAATTAGAAAAGAGAATGCATCAATGGATGTTTCCTGTCTAGGAGAAAGCTTCCCAGGATTCATCGTGCCCAACTGATGAATGGACTGTGGCTTGACTTATGGATGGGCAACACCTACTACCTTCCTAAGTTCCTGTTTTCTTCCTGAATTCTGGTCACTTTCCAGAATAGGCTCATGGTTTTGTGTATCAGATATGTACAACCTCCAAGATCTGTGATATGGCCATTTACTGGACAGCTGAAGGGAATGGTGAGCATCTCAGAAAACTCAGATATCAGTGTTACCAGGAAAGTCTCAGTGGAGAAACACTGCTATGGGCCTTTTGCTTGCCTATTGTTATGTTGCCTGAATGTCAGGAAGGTCTTTGCCTCAGGCCACCCCTTTGTAAAGCCTGAAGAAAAGAGTTTTCAAATGGAAATGAGTGGACATCACCTGTTACTCTTTGCTTAATTGCATTGGAAAGGGATGTGTTTGAATCAGCATTTTGGCCTTGTGTGAGGCTGTGGCTTAGATTCTCAGCACTTGATGAATCTAAAGAAAGATCCCTTGTGTGCATCCAAAACCAAAATTGCCAAAAGAGCACTCTTTGTGAGTGAAGTCTAACCAACTCCACTAACCAACTCACAGTGAAAGTAAATAACTTTTGAAGTTGAGGGGACCCCAGTAAACTTTGAAGTAGACACACGGGCAATACACTCAGCCCTTAAGGCCCCATTGGGTCCTCTATCAAATAAATGGTCTCTAGTTCAAGGGGCTAATGGCAGTAAATGTCGGGCATGGAAAACAAAGAGGACCATGGACCTGGGAAAGGAAAAATCCATCACTCCTTCCTTGTAATCCCAGAATGCCTGGCCCCATTGATGGGTAGAGATCTGCTCACCAAGCTCTGGGCCATAATAACTTTTAACCCTGAAGGCCCCCAAGTGGAATTTCTAAATCCTTCGGTAAAAACTCCTATAGTCATGACTCTAACAAAGTCAGTAGAAAATGTGCATCAACTCACTCACCTTAGTTCAAAGAAACTGTATTCTTTACTGAAGGATCAAGAACAGAGTTTTCTACTAACGGACTCACAGCAGAAGGAAATAACTGAATGGGTATCAAAAGACTCTCGGGTCCATCAATTGGTTAATGCTTACCCTTTTTAGCTTCCTGCAGGAAAGCACCTTCGAGGAACCAGACCAGGAAAATTCTCAGAAGTGGACTTTACTGAAATTAAGTCAGCAAGGTATGGACTTAAATATCTCCTAGTTTGTAGATACATTTTCAGGATGTATTGAAACCTTCTCAACAAAAAAAAAAAAAGAAAAAAAAGAAAAAAAAAACATGGCGCAAATGGTGGTCGAGATGATCCTGAAAGATATTTTTCCAAGATACGGCCTGCCTAAGGTAATAGGGTCTGATAATGGACTGGTGTTCATGGCCCAGGTAAGTCATGGGTTAACCAGTACCCTGGTGATTAATTGGTAGTTACATTATGCTTATAGATCCCAGAGCTCAGGACAGGTACAAAACATAAATAGAACCATTAAAGAGACCTTAATGAAATTAAGCGTAGAGACCAGCATAAAAGATTGGACTATACTCCTGCCTTATGCACTGTTTCATGTAAGAATAACTCCCTCTGTTTCTTTGTGTAACCTCTCCCCCTGTGAAATTCTCTATGTTGCCCCTCCTCCAGTAAGGGACCTAACCTCAACTCAAAAAACTAAGGATCCCTTCCACACCCCCTTGCTTGACAGACTTAAAGCTCTTGAAAGAACTCAGCAATACCTGTTAAAACAGTGGCCACGGCCTACCAACCTGGGGACGAGGGGACTCCACATCGATATCAAGTAAGAGACTTCATCTATATTAGACGACATCAGGTGTCATCCCTGGAACCTCACTGGAAAGGAACATATCACGTGCTATTTATAACACCTACAGCAGTAAATGTAGACGGAATCCCTTCCTGTACCCATGCTTCCCATCTCAAGCCTGTGCCATGTCCATATTCTTTCTGGAAACTGGAAATGACTGGTAACCCTTTCAAATTGCGTATTTGGCATGTGGATAAGGCTATAGACTCTCCCCTTGGCCACCACTAGTCCTAATCCTCATCAGCCCATTCATCAGTGATGGCTGATCACAAATCCTCATAGAAAAGAAGAACAGTCTATCTCGCTTACAGCCCACATAGGGACCTGTTGGCCATCTCAACACCCAGACCTTGGTCAGCTGCCTATAGGTTTTTCCTATTAGGATATCCCTGATAAAGCAGATCCCACTAAAATTCCATTAAATCCCTTCCGTATCATAGATAATGGAAACAAACATTATGGATGTAGGGACACATGAGGCAGATGCAGGTTGGAAGCCTAGATTACTATGTTTGCCCGGAAGACTATCAAAGCCACAAACAGCCACAGCTTTGTGGGGGAAAAGCCGACTTCTTCTGTAAGTCATGGGGATGTTAGCATACAGGGACTGCCTGGTGGAACCGAAACTCATCATCAAATTCAATACACAGAATTGGCCATATTACCAATTAGACAATCATAACCGATGACCCCCAGAGGGGTCTCTAGATCCTCAAATTCTGCGTGACCTTTTTAACTTCTGCAAGTGCTCAAAAGGGTGAAAGGAGATTCCCCTATGTGGAGGACTTTTTTCTCCTTGGCTCGCATCCTGAACTATACTTCTCCAATAGATGCTCACCATCAGCCTTCTGCTCCAGACTCTCTGCTGGCACTTGCACCTGAGCAACCTGATTTCTCCCCTCCAATTACTAGATCAAAAATCAAAACCTCTGCCGGTTCTCAGACAATTGCCTCCTTGCTGAGGTATCCGGTACTCAGGTACCCCTCCACACACTCACTCCTCTCTTCTCCTGTCAGAGCCCGCACCAGGTCCCATCAGGTCCTCTAAACAGCTAACCCAAAGCTCAAACCAGCTGAGGAGATCACTCAGACCCCTATCCAAGATGTAATGAAAATGGCCTTTAAAGATGCTTTGTCATCACTGAAAACAGGTGACTATGAATTTAAAATCCCTCACAGGCTTTTTGGGATACTCACTCCCGTCATCCCCTCTGCTCTACCTGTTTTACTGCTCAAGTTTTTGTTGCTAGGAAAATCTCAAACCCCTTTCCCAATATTCTTTTACATCTCTCCTTCCTCATTCTCAGATCCATGGAGCTGCTCTCAGCCTTGCCTTCCATGTCTTCCCCCTCTGTACCAGGCCCACAGAAAAATCTTAACTGACCTTCTCCAGAAGTCTTCACCGTGGCTGACTTTAGAACTTTCAGCAAAAGAGTCCCTAAAAAAGAGTTCACTGTAGATAACTTCCTCTTTTCGTGTTGCCCTGGTCTACTTGGCAACTGGCTTAAAAACAATCAGCACTTCTGAGCTAGACACACCCTTACTAGTTTTTCAAAAAATATGTGAACAAGGACTCTGACCTTGAGTTGGGCCTTCACAGAGATGGCTACATTTCTAAAATAAAGAAGTTACCAACTAGGCTCCATGGTAACAGCTGGCAGGGAAAAAAAAATCTCTCTCCCTTTCAGGTGTCCTTGAAATGTTAACTTGCCCAGAACAGAGGAAAAAAAATAAAAGATAGAAAAACAGCTTTTTGTGAACTTCTGCAGACTGTGAACTTCTGAGCCCCTTCCCTTACATGTTGGGTACAAATTCTGAAACTACCTAAACTTGGGGTTCAGGGGATTAATTAATTACAACAGAAGCAATGCCCTCTAAATCCGTTTGCAACCAAATTGGACTGTTTTCCTGTCTTCGGTGCTATCTTAGGTGCCTTGCCGTGTCCGTCCCTACAACAGAAAGATTCTATATACTTAAACATTGTTTATGTTTTCATGAAATGGTCAACAGATGTGATTAATTATGTAAAGTTGCAGATGTTTCCCAGAGTGCTCTATCTTGACGCAGGTCCATTTAAAGATCGAATAGGAGGGCATACAACCCAGTTCTGCTGGGAACCTGTATTTCTCACTTTAGCCATCCTATTAGGAATAGGAGTTGCTGCAGAAATGGGCAAAGGAACCACTGCCCTAGTCCAAAGGACACAACAAATGACCCAATTAGAAGCAGCAATAGACCAAAACTTAAAGATAATAAAACCTCCATCACAGCTTTACAGGAATGTTTAACCTCTCTCTATGAAGCTGTTTTACAGAACAGGCGAGGGTTAAAACTTCCTCTTCATGAGAGAAGGGGGACTTTGTGGTGCATTGAGGGAAGAATGTTGTTTTTATGCCGGCCACACTAGAGTTGTAGAAGAATCTAGGAGTAAATTAAGAAAACGCCTTGAGGAGGGTCAACGAGAGAGAGAGGCCCAAAAAGGGTGGTTTGAGTCTTGGCTCACACAGTCCGTCTGGTTAACCATGCTTTCATCAGCCCTGGCTGGTCCATTAATAATCCTTATATTATTGTGAACTGTAGGACCCTTTTTGGCTCAATCATGTAGTTTCTCCAAGCACAAATTGGACAAGTTAAACTATGGTAATCAGACAACAATATACCACATGAGCAGACATAAAATGTAACACCCATCAATGATCACTTTTATGATTAAAAGTAACCAGAAGAAAAAGTGGGGAATGAAAGGTTAATAAAATAGGTACTTGTCAATTCTTGTTTTTCTGTATGCTTAACAAAACACTGTTGAAATCTTGAGAACTGTTTGCTAATCTTGTTCCCAGAATGTGCTGTCCCCAACTGCCAAACTGCAGAATGTACTCAGTCACCCGGTTGAAAGCAAACCGCCCACTCACCCTGACCCATCAATAAACTTTTATCCCTGCCTTCTCCAAGAAAAGTATATAAGCTCTGCTTAAGCTGTTCTCAGGGCTCTATTCAAGTGAACTCTGAGCCCTAGCATGCTGGACCCACAATAAATCCTTTTCTGTTGCATGAGACAGTCTCTTGGTGGTCTCTTCCTCCTATACTCACCCGACCATTACAATATTTCACCTCTATATTCTTAAAAATATCTCAGGCTCCCAATACCATTATTCATCCAGCAGAATGATTCCTAACACAAATCGAACATGTTATTAATCCTAACCATACCCTTTACCCTCAATCTAACTTTACAGAAGAGCAGACACAGAGTTGGTCTTACAATACAGGAATATAGGGGATCTTTCACCTGCTGAGAACCTCAAAGATCTATGCAGATATGATCTTTTGAGAAAATGTAGGCACCTATAATGTACCTGAGAGAGCAAAAGTCATCTTCCATGGCAAACAACCTGGCCAGGATGAAGGGTTGTGTCTGAATCAGCCTCTCTCTTCTTAATGTAGAGAAGATGGACCAAACAAGGCCTGTGTGGAGAGTTGTTTCCAGGTGCCTATGGTGGATGTAACATTCTAACTTGTGAAACTGTCACAGGTAGTAGGAGCAGCTTGCATCTCAAGGGACCCTTGAAGCAACTGTTAGGACAAAGTGGTTGCCAAGGCAGTGACCCCATTCAGTTCCGGAAGGAAGTGACCTCACCGCACTTCCTTGGTGATGGAACTCTCTGAACTTGGGATCCTGGAAGCCAGGCACCCAGAGCCAGTCCCAGTCCCAGTCCCCTGTTCTCACTTGTTTGGATTTACCAAGGACAAAATCAGTCTTCCTTGGTACCTACCGATGTGAGGATGGCCAAATTCCAAGAGAGTTCTGAAGACGGGGCTTTCCTGGGAAAAAAGGTAGTTGCTCACTGCTGGCTCCTGACAACTTCACAGAGTTGGATAAGGAGAAGAGATCTGAGACAGGACATGCCATTTTTAGGGAGCATACTATGGCCCACCAGTCAGAGGACACTCCAGATAGTCTCATAATTACTTGGGTTAAGGCGGTGCCATTGTGGGTGTGGGTGTAGGTTTGTGGTTTTCCCTTGTTCTGAGAATAGGTAGGAAAGGCGGTTTGTTTGGATTTAGTGAACCTTTTCTAGTAAGTCCTTTGACAAGGTGAGTGTTTCTATGTCTGTTTATCCCACTGTGTCCATGGTTGTAGACATTAAAAAAGAGAATGCCTCAATGGATGTGTCCTGTCTATTAGAAAGCTTCCCAGCATTCACCCTGCCCAATTTATGAATGGACTGCAGCTTGCCTTATCAATGGGCTACACCTGATATCTTCCTAAGTTCATGTTTTCTTTCTGAATTCTGGAGACTCTCCAGAATAGGCTCATGGTTTTGTGTCCAAGTTATGTACCACCTTCAAGCTCTGTGACATGGCCATGTACTGGATAGCTGAAGGGAATGGCGAGCATCTCAGAAAACTCAGAAATCATTGGGACCAGGAAAGTCTCAGTGGAGAAACCCTGCTTTGGGCCTTATGCTTACCTATTGTTCTGTTGCCCTGAATGTCAGGAAGGTCTTTGCCTCAGGCCACACCTTTTGGAAGCCTGAAGAGATTAGTTTTCAAATGGAAATGAATGGGCATCACCTGTGGCACTTTGCTTAATTGCTTTGAAAAGGATGTGTCTTATTCAGACTCTTGGCCCTGTGTGAGGTGGTGGCTTAGAGTTCAGCCCCTGATGGATCTAAAGAAAGATTCCATGTGTACGTCCAAAACCAAAATGGCCAAAGAGCAGTCCTTGTGGATGAAGTCTCTCTCGCCTTCCTCTGTAAGTTTGCTGACCTCTATCAAGTGAGAATAGGCATCCTTTGGGTCAAATAAGTTCCTCAAAGCCCTGCAGATGCTAGCCCATAGGTGCTTAGGTTTTCTCATGACTTCAATTCACATAGAGAATCTAAATCCCTTAGTCAGTAGGCCTCAAATTGGAGAAGCGGAGCAGTATTAATGGCAGGCCTATTTGATCACTCCTGGTTCACAGGAAGGGTGTACAGTCCACCCTGACTTTAGGCAAATAAGATGCAAGGGAGATTTTTTGGACATTGTCTTGGGGTGAGCCCCTCATGGAAACCGCCAGCCAGAAGTTATGATGAGTGTCTAAATGGAAGAAGATGAGGTCATGTGGGAGTGTCATGGTTTTAATTGTGGTCATTTGTGTGGCGGTTGGAAGAGATGACTGGGTCCACCTGGGCTTAAACTCTGGTGTGATTCCCCTTAGAGACTGAGTTCTGGAACTAACCTCATCGAAGAATTTCCATGAATTGTGTTGGGAAACTTAGGAGGCCACACATGAGATTCACCCTTGGAAACCGAGATCTAGGCCCAGGGTGGCTTTCCAGAGAGCACTGGGAATCTCAGCCAGGATATCACATGATTTTATTCTGTACGACTTAGCAGGCATAGTTGAGAGTAAAAACACACATGGACCTCATATTGTAGACCTCAATGCACATTGCTTCATTTGTCCTTTTGGCTACTCTTTGGGAAGACTTGCCTCTGAGAGTTCTCCAAACCTTTTATTGAAATGAGCATCCTCATCATTTAATTGTTCCTGAATGAATTGAAACCCACATTGCCTCCAACTTCATCCTTGAAAAATGGCTAGATAAATACCATGAATTTTTTTTTTAATTTTCATGAACAGGTGGCACTGGAGGACCTTTGGATATCCTGTTGATGATTATGAGTATACCAGACAGTGCCTTGTTTGACTGGGTTTCAAGAAAATGATGTAGATCAGAGATGCCAGTAATTTGGAGCCTGCTGAATAGTGTGCTTATAGCCGTGGTGGGCAGCTGTGTGATGGAATATCTGTGGTGGGGCCATGTAGATCTGCCATTGGCTTCCAAATGGCTTGTGGCTGACATGGTGCAGCCAGCAGACCCTTATATGTAAAGGCATCTGGTTATATGGAGAGGTTTCAGGGCAATGTTCAGAATCAGGTTGCTATGGTAAAGGAGCAAGCTATGAAGGATAGAACCTTGGTTGGTGCATTCTCCGGCTGACCCTGACCCACCACACATGACAGAACTCCCTCCAGCCCTATGTTTCAGTTCAACTCCTTTTATTTTGTGAAGCAAATACCAAACTACCAGTGCAGCAGCAAGAAACACCACAAAATGTGGAGGATGACCAAATGACTTCACAGTCCACACGGGGAGACACTTAGCCCCCAGTGGCCACAGTTTACCTACAAAGATTGAATTCAGCACTGCTGCCTCATGTTCATTGGAAAATATTAAACCATGTACTTCAGGTCACATAGATGCAGACCCACTTTGATGGTCTCACTACAAAGGAAGCTAAAGCTCCTGAAAACATCATATATTTCAAGTGCCCAAACTCAGAGGTAGTTTCTCAAAAAGTCTTTATGCCAGCACAGCTCCATGTTTGTGGAGTGTTTACCCTGTCCCTTACTTTTGGAAATTACTCTACCACCTCCCAGGTTGTAAACTTTTGAGCATATTCCATTTCAGATATTTATTCACAGATTTTCTAACTCTTCACCTCTAATGATGTATTACTTGGGGCGAGGGTAATGTCAAGGCATTGTTCTGGATGACAGTGAGAAAATTTTTGTGTAGCACATATTTGCATACACATTGGGTTTATTTTCCAATTTTCCATTTGAAATACTGAATACCTGACACTAACACCTAACCTACTAGACTCTGACTACTAATACTAATAAGATGAAGGAAAACAACCCAAACAGAATAGAATGACAAGCATTTCAGAGGAGGCATGGTGTATAGTTGGACTTGCATTTTGCATTACATAAGGTAGGAGTTATACATCTAGTCAATTTTGTGTTGAAATAGATCTCCATGTGTTTTTTTTCAATTTTTAATTTAATTTAATTTTATTTTTTTAGTTGGTTGTTAAAAACATTACAAAGCTCTTGACATATCGTATTTCATACATTAGATTCAAGTGGGTTATGAACTCCCATTTTTGCCCCAAATACGGATTGCAGAATCACATCGGATATACATCCACATTTAAATAATGCCCTATTAGTAACTTTTGTATTCTGCTACCTTTCCTATCCTCTACTATCCCCCCTGCCCTCCCATCTTCTGTCTTTACCCCATCTACTGTAATTCATTTCTCTCCTTGTTTATTTTCCCATTCCCCTCACAACCTCTTATATGTAATTTTGTGTAACAATGAGGGTCTCCCTCCATTAGCACGAAATTTCCCTTTTCTCTCCCTTTCCCCCCAACTCATGTCTCTGTTTAATGTTAATCTTCTTCCTGCTCTTCCTCCCTGCTCTGTTCTTAGTTGCTCTCATTATATCAAATAAGACATTTGGTATTTTTTTAGGGATTGGCTAGCTTCACTAAGCATTATCTGCCCTAGTGCCATCCATTTCCCTGCAAATTCCATGATTTTGTCATTTTTTTTTTTAGTGCTGTGTATTACTCCATGGTGTATAAATGCCACATTTATTTTATTCATTCATCTATTGTAGGGCATCTGGGTTGGTTCCACAGTCTAGCAATTGTGAATAGTGCTGCTATGAACATCGATGTGGCAGTATCCCTGTAATACGCTCTTTTAAGGTCTTCAGGGAATAGTCCGAGAAGGGCAATAGCTGGGTCAAATGGTGGTTCAATTCCCAGCTTTCCAAGGATTCTCCATACTGCTTTCCAAATTGGCCGCACCAGTTTGCACTCCCACCAGCAATGTACAGGAGTACCCTTTTTCCCACATCCTCAGCAGCACTTGTTGTTGTTTGACTTCATAAAGGCTGCGAATCTTACTGGAGTGAGATGGTATCTTAGGGTGGTTTTGATTTGCATTTCTCTGACTGCTAGCGATGGTGAGCATTTTTTCATGTACTTACTGATTGATTGTATGTCCTCCTCTGAGAAGTGTCTGTTCAGGTCCTTGGCCCATTTGTTGATTGGGTTATTTGTTATCTTATTGTCTAATTTTTTGAGTTCTTTGTATACTCTGGATATTAGGGCTCTATCTGAAGTGTGATGAGTAAAAATTTGTTCCCATGATGTAGGCTCCTTATTTACCTCTCTTATTGTTTCTTTTGCTGAGAAAAAAACTTTTCAATTTAAGTAAGTCCCATTTGTTGATTCTTGTTATTAACTCTTGTGCTATGGGTGTCCTATTAAGGAATTTGGAGCCCGACCCCACAATATGTAGATTGGAGAAAACTTTTTCTTTTCACACTTGCAGAGTCACTGATTTGATATCTAGCTTCTTGATCCAGTTTGAGTTAACTCTTGTGCATGGCGAGAGGAGGGGATTCAGTTCCATTTTGTTACATATGGATTTCCAGTTTACCCAAGACCATTTGTTGAAGATGCTATGCTTCCTCCATTGCATGCTTTTAGCTCCTTTATCAAATATAACTCAGTTGTAGCTTTGTGGATTAGTCTCTTGTGTCCTGTATTCTGTACCACTTGTCCACCTGCCTGTTTTGGTACCAGTGCCATGCTGTTTTTGTTACTATTGCTCTGTAATATAGTTTGAAATCTGGTATCACTATACCACCTGATTTACACTTCCTGCTTAGAATTGCTTTTGTATTTCTGGGTCTTTTATTTTTCCATTTGAATTTCATGATTGCTTTATCTATTTCTATAAGAAATGCCATTGGGATTTTGATTGGCATTGCATTAAACCTTTAGAGAACTTTTGGTAATATCACCATTTTGATGATGTTAGTTCTGCCTATCCATGTACAGGGTATATTTTTACATTTACTAAGATCTTCTTCTACTTCTCTTTCTAGGGTTCTATAGTTTTCATTGTATTAATCTTTCACCTCTTTTGTTAGGTTGATTCCCATGTGAGGATGATTTGAATGGACTGTTTTTCCTCATTTCCTTTTCAGAAGTTTTGCCACTGGTATACAGAAAGGCCTTCGATTTATGCGTGTTGATTTTATATTCTGCCACATTGCTGAATCCATTTATTAGTTCTGGTAGTTTTTTTTCTGTAGACCCTTTTGGGTCTTCTATGTATAGAATCATGTCACCAGCAAATAGTAATAATTTACGTTCTTCTTTTCCTATGTTCATGCCTTTGATTTCTTTCGTCTGTCTAATTACTCTGGCCAGTGTTTCGAGAACTATATTGAATTGAAGTGGGGATAGAGGGCATCTCTGTCTTGTTCCAGATTTTAGAGGGAATGCCTTCAATTTTTCTCCATTCAGAATGATGCTAGCCTGAGGCTTAGCATAGATAGCTTTTACAATGTCGAGGTAAATTTCCGTTATCCCTAGTTTTATTAATGTTTTGAACATAAAGGGATGCTGTACTTTGTCGTCTGCTTTTTTTGCATCTATCGAGATGATCATATGGTTCTTATCTTTAAGTCTATTAATGTGGTGAATAACATGTATTGATTTCTGTATATTGAAACATCCTTGCATCCCAGGGATAAATCCTACTTGATAATGGTGCAAAATTTTTTGATGTGCCTTTGTATTCGATTCGCCAGAATTTTATTGAGGACTTTTGCATCAAGCTTCATCAGATATATTGGTCTGTAGTTTTCTTTCTTTGAGGTGCCTTTGTCTGGTTTCAGTATCAGGGTGATTTTGGCCTCATAGAATGAATTTGGCAGAGCTCCCTCTTTTTCTGTTTCCTGAAATTACTTGAAATGTATTGGTATTAATTCTTCTTTAAAGGTTTTGCAAAATTCCGCTGTATACGCATCTGGTCCTGGGCTTTTCTTGGTTGGTCGTCTTATGCTTGCTTCTTCTAAATCATCCATTGATATTGGTATGTTTAAATTGTGTGTATCCTCTTGACTCAGTCTGGGCAAATCATATGACTTAAGAAATTTACCGATGTCTTCACTATTTTCTATTTTATTGGAATATAGGTTTTCAAAATAATTTCTAATTGTCTTCTGTATTTCTGTAGCATCTGTTGTGATAATGCCTTTTTCATCCTCTATGTTAGTAATTTGAGTTCTCTCTATTCTTCTCTTCGTTAGCATGGCTAAGGGTCTGTTGATCTTATTTATTTTTTCGAATAACCAACTTTTATTTTTGTTAGTTTTTTTCAATAATTTCTTTTGTTTCAATTTCATTAATTTCCGCTCTGATTTTAATTATTTCTTGCCTTCTGCTACACTTGCTGTTGTTTTGCTCTTCCTTTTCTAGGGCTTTGAGATGAAGTATGAGCTCATTTATTTGTTGGTTTTTGCTTTTGTTGAGGAATGACCACCAGGCAATGAATTAACCTCTTAAAATTGCGTTCATTGTGTCCCATAGATTCCGATACGTTGTGTCTGTATTTTCATTTATCTCTAAGAATTTTTTGATTCCCTCCTTTATGTCTTCTGTAACCCATGGATCAGTCATTAACATATTGTTCATTTTCCATGTGATGTAGGATTTTTTCTTCCTTCTTTTATCATTGATTTCCAGTTTCATTCCATTATGATCAGATAAAATGCATGGTATTATCTCCATCCCTTTATATTTACTGAGGGTTGCCCTATGGCATAATATATGGTCTATTTTTGAGAAGGATCTATGTGCTGCTGAGAAAAAAGTATATCCACTTGATGATGGTTGATATATTCTATATATGTCAGTTAAGTCTAGGTTATTGATTGTGATATTGAGTTCTATAGTTTCTTTATTCATCTTTTGTTTGGAGGATCTGTCCAATGCTGAGAGACGTGTGTTGATGTCACCCATAATAATTATGGTGTGCTCTATTTGATTATTGAACTTGAAAAGAATTGGTTTTATGAATGTTGCAACACCATTATTTGGTGCATAAATATTTTAATTGTTTTGTCTTGTTGGTGAATGGTTCCTCTCATCAGTATATAATGTCCTTCCTTATTCCTTTTGATTAACTTAGTCTTGAAGTCGATTTTATTCGATATGAGGATGGCCACCCCTGCTTGCTTACGAGAACCATGTGCATGGTATAAATTTTCCCAACCTTTCACCTTCAGCCTGTGTATGTCTTTTCCATTCAGATGTGTCTCCTGGAGGCAACATATTGTTGGATTTGTTTTTTAATCCAAGTTACCAGCCTATGTCGCTTTATTGGAGATTTTAAGCCATAAATGATTAGTGCTACTATTGATGTATTGTTTGTACTGCCAGCCATGTTTGATTATTTATCTTTGTTTTTTAATTAGTTTGTTTCTCCATGATTAGCTTTCCCCCTGCCCTCTGTCAGTACCCAGGCATTTCCCACTGATGGTTTTTGTTGTTGTTGTTCATTTTTTCCTTGTGTAGTGTTTTGCTCAAGAAGCTTTGCAATGCTGGCTTTCTGGCTGCAAATTCTTTCAGCTTTTGTTTATCATGAAAGATTTTTATTTCGTTGTCGTACCTGAAGGTTAATTTTGCTGGATACAGAATTCTTGGTTGGCATCCATTGTCTTTCAGTGTTCGAAATACGTTGTTCCAAGGTCTTCTCGCTTTCATCATCTGTGATGAAATATTCATTGTTAACCTTATTGAAATACCGATTTACCGCTGAATGTAATCTGCCTCCTTTCTCTTGTAGCTTTTCAAATTTTCTCTTTGTTCTGTATATTAGATATGTTCATAACAAATGTCTTGGCATTGGTCTACTGTGATTTTGTGTGCTTGGTGTCCTCTATGCAACTACAATTTGTATATCCATTTCCTTTTTTATTTCTGGAGAGTTTTCTGTAATTATTTCATTCAGCAGGTTGCTCATTCCCTTGGTTTGAATCTCTGTACCTTTCTCTATCCAGATAACTCATAAGTTTGGTGTTTTTATGTTATCTCATATCTCTTGGATGTTTTTCTTGTGATTTTTTACCAGCCTTTCTGAGTTGGCTAGACTCTTTTCAAGATGATATATTTTGACTTCATTATCTGACTTTCTGGCTTCTACTTGCTCCACTCCGTTAGTGATACTCTCAATTGAGTTTTAAATTTGGTTTACTGTTTCCTTTATTTCTAGAATTATTGTTCGATTTTTTTTATTATCTCTATCTCCTGATAAAGATGGTTAACTTCTTTTTTATCTGTTTATCTAATTCATTTTCAATGTGTTCTTTCACTGTTCAGATTTGCTGTCTCGTATCCTCTTTAAGGTTCCATTTCATCTGTCTAAGGTATTCCTTGAGTTCTTTATATGACCATTTTTTTCTGATGACTCTAGGTCCTCCTGAATATTTAGGCTGTCCTTCATTGTTTGTACACCTGTTCTTTCTTGCTTTCTTATGCTGCTCATGTTACTTCTTGTTCTGTTTGAGTGCTGAGTTAGTGCTTACTCTTATAAATTTATTTGATGCTTGGGAGGAAAGATATTAGAAGAGAAGGGAGAAAGTCACTAAAGAGAATGAGAGTAGGCAGGTAGAATTCAAAGAAGGGGGAATAAGAAAATTGAAAAGAAATGAAAATAAAAAAGAAAATAAGAGAAAATAAAGAATGAAAGAAAAATTCAAAAAAATGATAATAAAGAAATGAAAATTAAAATTTAAAAAAATTAATGATAATAATAAAATTAAAAAAATTAAAAAATAAAAACATTAAAAAAGTTAAAGAAAAAAACAACAAAAAACGAAAATGAAAGAAAAAGAAGGAAAAACAAAAAAACACCCCAAATTAAAAAAAAAATAAATAATAATCATAATAAATGCAGTCATAGAGTTTGATTAATTACTCTTCCAGTAGGTGGTGCTGTGCCCACTGGGCCAAGGTTCTCCTCTCAATAGTTGGGAACCAATCACAATGCAGCTGCTCTTCCTCCCAGACTGGGCAGGTGTCCAATCCTGACACCCTAGGGTCTTCTCTTGTGTTTCCTCAAGCCAGGCCCCACTCACCTGTGACACTCACCACTATACTGGCAACACGCCAGGTCTGCTGCTCCTGGGAGCCCTGTTTTGATGAACGCCTGGGCACACTTTCCCGGTTTGCCTCCCTCAGACCCTAAGTTTGTAGAGCTTGGGGCTGAGAACCCCCAGCGAATTTGCTTGCCCTCCGGGAGCCACGCCCCCGGTAGCTGGTGCAAGAGACCTCAGTTGTCAGCACTGGTGGGAGCAGTTTCCTGGAGTTCTGCACAGCGAGTCCCACGCCACTCCTGATTTTCTCGGTCTGGCTATCGCGCTCATGGTAGAGCTGAGAGGAACCCTTACGGGAGAGCTCGGAGGGGCCCTTAAGGATTCCCTGCTGTGTGGAGAAAGATGGGTAGGGGATTACACACCTGTCGTGCTGGTTTCAATGAAGTTATCTCCTCCACCCATGACGTCAGTTCTATGCCATGGTGGTATCCCATGTAAATAGTGATCGTCCCTTCCCTTTGCCGGTTGACCAATGCAACGGGTGGGTCCTGACTGTCTCTCTCATGCCCCGTTTCAATCCTTTGGCCACTGCCTATGAAGGCTAGGTTGGCTTCTACCTCTGTAAGTTCAGAAGGGCAGACCAGTTATTTCAGCTGGATCGTTAGTGCTGAATCACAAAAAGCAGGCAAACCAGAGGTTGAATGCAAAAGATCTGGGCTCGGTGTGTGTTCTGAGGGGCCCAGACTGTTTACCCCAGATTCACGTCAGTGCAGCATTGCCTAGTGATCCTGAGCAAACAGCATTTAGACAGTTTATGACTCCCTATTCCCGCGCAGCTGAAGAGGTCAGAGACTTGATCTCTCCATACCCTCTGCCATTTTGGATTTCTCTCCATGTGTTTTAAACTTAACAAATATGTGAATTCCTGTCACCTTTTCTCTGTAGCCTATTCAGGACATGTGTTTTGATATGCACATATAGAATCCTAACTTGCATCACACGTACATTCTTGTGAGGTGGCTGACATGGCAGATACAAATTGTGAGAAGAAATCACTATCCTAAACGCTGTTGGAACTAAAAATTCAATCAATGGGTGAGCTCCTAGTTGAACAACATTATACATAAATCCATGTTTATTAAATTGAATTTTTTGGATCTGTGGATGATATATATTTCTCGATAAATTTTGATTGGCATATATAGTGCTACTTTTTAATGTCTGTGTGTGTTTTGACATTTGAAAGTTTGTGTGTGTGTTTTGTGTGTGTGTGTGTGTGTGTGTGTGTGTGTGTATATATATATATATATATATATATACACTCTCCAGATTTTTAAAATATGAAATATATGTGTCTTATATACACTCGCTAAATTCATTCATGTTCATGTATGTGGATTTATAATCAACTTTTCACAATATTATTCTCAGATATATTCATCCACCTGAAATACATATTTGTTTCCTAGTACTGAAAACTAACTTCAGTGAATGGTACATATATATCCTAATATTTCAAGAGTTACTGATCCAGTTTATCATCAATGCAAGTAGATTCCTATGGGACATGATTTGTATTTTGAGGATCATTTTTATTCAACACTGGTACATTACTATTTCGTAAGTTCATGCACATCATAGTATATATATTTCTTCTACAAGTTCGCAAATTTATAGGAATTTGTTTCACTTTCAATCACTTCCTGCTTCAGGACACATGTATTCTTCCATGATTCTTGACTGGTCTTTTCATGAGACTTCGTTCCAATCACATTATTTCCGATTTCCATAATCACTTTTTAAGCAAAACTCACTTCCCCTTCATGATAAATTATAACTGTGATATTACCATTAGATGTGTAACTGGTTGGAATGAATGATTGTATACCAATATAAGATTTCTTATATATTTTCAGATATCAATTCAATCCATTATTTAAAGTAAAACCAGTTATATTATTTATTCACAGTATGGTCTATGCATGCATTTTCTTTATATTCATAGACACAGTGTACACCTTTTTGTACCCCCAATACTAATGTATACGTCTTCAAAATTTTGGTGGAAAAAATACTCATGTCACTTGATTTACATATACATTTAATCACAGAAATATTCTGGACAAAAAATGCATAGGTCACACTTATAATTGTACCAAAGCCTGAAAGGAAAGTAAACATGGATTACTAAAAACATCGATGTCCGGGTTGCCTAATTCTCTCAAATGTCAATCCTATTGGTGACTACATATTTGTTTCTTCTTAAGATTATATATTCAAACTCAACCCTATTGAAAATGTCTAATCCTATTCCTCACTTTATACATTGCCTGATTTCGTAATGTCTCTATTACTATCTACTTTCTTACATATTTTCCCCATTTCATCATAGTGACTGACCCTTCACATGTGCTGATATTTACATTCACACTCTAATTGATAACTTATTGCTGAAGAATTTTTTTCCAAATCCTATACTCTCTCTTCCTCCTAAACCTACTGACTATCTTCCTAATCTTACTATCTCTTTTTGATTGGATATTCTCTTCTACATTCAATCATCCAAGATACAAGGTCTTGTGCCATTTTACACCGATTTATCTGAGACATCTGTGAGAACGTAATTCAATGCTAAGTATCCAAATCATGGGCCCAATGACTTTCTGCGCTTCAAATCTTACTTAGATTTCTTTTTTCATACATATATTTCACCTCTATATTCTTATAAATATCACAGGTTCCCAATACCATTAAACATCCAGCAGAATGATTCCTAATCCAAATAGAACATGTTATTAACCCTAACCATACACTGTTCCCTCAATCTAACTTTACAGAAGCGCAGGGACAGAGGTGGTCTTACAATACAGGAATGTAGGAGATCTTCAACCTGCTGCGAACCTCAAAAGTCCATGCAGAAATGATCCCTCAAGAAGATATAGGCAGCTATGAAAAATCTGAGAGAGCAAAAGTCATCTTTCATGACAAAAAAACAGGTCAGGATGAAGGGGTGTGTCTGAAGCAGTAGAGAAGATGGACCAAACCAGGCTTGTGTGGAGAGCTGTATCCGGGTGCCTACGGTTGATATTCCATTCTAACTTGTGAAAGTGTCATAGGAAGTAGGGGCAGCCTCCATCTCATGGACCCTTGGAAACAACTGTTAGGACAAAGTGGTTGCCAAGGCAGTGAGCTCATTCAGTTCTTGACGAAGTGACCTATGTCACTTTCTTGTTGATGGAACACTCTGAACTTGGGATCCAGGAAGCCAGGCACCCTGAGGCAGTCCCAGTCCAAGTCCCAGTGGTCTCACATGTTTGGATTTAAGAAGGACAGAGTCAGTATTTCTTGGCAACTACTGAATTGAAGATGGACAAATGCCAGGAAGGCTCTGAAGAGGGGCTTTTCCTGAGAAAGCAGGCAGTGGCTCACCGCTGGCTCCTGATAACTTCACAGTTTTGGCCAAGGAGACCAGATCTGACATAGGACAGCCCATTTCCAGGGAACATAGTATGGCCCACCAGTCAGAGGACGCTCCAGATAGTCACAGACCTATTTGGGGAAAGAAGGTGCCTTTGTGGGTGTGTGTGTGTGTTTGTGATTTTGTCTCATGTTTTGAGAATATGTAGGAAAGTTGGTTTGTTTGGTTTGGAGTGGACTGTTTCTAGTAAGTCCTTTGAGAAAGCGAGTGTCTCTATGTCTGGGTATCCCACTGTGTCCGTGGTTGTAGACAATAGAAAAGAGAATGCATCAATAGATGTGTCCGGTCTAGTAGAAAGTTTCCCAGCATTCATCCTGCCCAATGTATGTGTGGAATGCAGCTTGCCTTATGGATGGGCAACACCTGTTATCTTCCTAAGTTCCTGTTTTTTTTTCCTGAATTCTGCTTACACTCCAGAATAGGCTCATGGTTTTGTGTCTAAGATATGTACCACCTCCAAGCTCTGTGACAAGTCCATGTACTTGATAGCTAAAGGGAATGTGGGGCATCTCTGAAAACTGAGATATCAGTGTAACCAAGAATGTCTCAGTGGTGAAACCATGCTTTGGGCCTTTGCTTACCTGTTGTTCTGTTGCCCTGAATGTCAGGAAGGTCTTTGCCTCAGGCCACCCCTTTCTGAAGCCTGAAAAAAAGGGTATTCAAATGGAAATGAATGGGCATCACCTGTGGCTCTTTGCTTAATTGCTTTGGAAAGGGACGTGTCTGACCCAGCCTCTCGGCCCTATGTGAGGCTGTGGCTTTGATTCTCACCACCTGATGGATGTAAAGAATGACCCCATTTGTGCATTCAAAACCAAACTGGCCAAAAGAGCAGTCACTGTGGATGAAGTCTCTCGCCTTCCTCTGTAAGGTTCCTGACCTCCATCAAGTGAGAATAGTGATCCTTTGGGTCAATTGAGTTCTTAAAAGATCTGCAGAGGCTAGACCATATGTGCTTGGGTTTTCTGATAACTCCAATTCACATAAAGAATCTAAAACCCACAGTCAATAGGACTCGAATTGGTGAAGTGGAGCAGTATTAACAGCAGGCCTATTTGATCACTACTGGTTCACAGGAAGGATTTCCAGCCCACACTGATTTTAGGCAAATGAGTAACAAGAGATCTTATTTTGGACACTGTCTTGGGCTTCGCCCCTCATAGAAATCTCCAGCCAGAGGCTATGATGAGTGTATATATGGAAGAAATTGAGGGTCATGTGGGAGTGTTTTGGATTTAATTGTGGTCATTTGTGTGGTGGTTGGAAGAGATGACTGTGTCCACCTGCGCTTGAACTCTCGTGTCATCCCCCTTAGAGTCTGAGTCCTGAAACTGACCTCAGAGAAGTATTGCCATTAATTGTATTGGGATTTTTGGAGGCCATGCAAGAGAGTCGACCTTGGAAACTGATATCTAGGCCCAGTGTGGCTTTCCATTGAGCACTGGGAATCTCAGCCAGGATATCACATTATTTTATTCTGAAAGACTTGGCAGCAATAGTTGAGAGTCAAAACACACATGGACCTTACATTGTAGACCTCAATGGGCCTGGCTTCCTGTGACATTTGGCCCCTCTTTGAGAAGACTTGCCTGTGTGAGTTCCCAACAGCTTTCATTGAAATGTCCCTCCTCACCATTAAACAGTTCCTGAATTAATTGAAACTCACAGTGCCTCCAACTTCATCTTTGTAAAATGGCTTCATAAATACCATGAAATTTTTGAAATTCCAATGACCAGGTAGAACTCTGAAGTGCTTGTCTTTCTATTGTGTTGGGTTATTTTTCTCTATCATATTAGGATGAGTTGTCTGAGTCTACCAGGTATGGGTTAGTGTCAGGGATTCAGTATTTTGAATGGAAAATTGGAAAATGAATCCAATGGGTATGTAAATATATGCTGCACAAATATCCTCCCGCTCTCATCCAGAACAATGCCTTGACATTACCTTCACGCCAAGTAGGACACAATTAGAGGAGAAGAGTTACAAAATCAGTGAATACATATCTGGAATCGAAAATGCTCAGGAGTTCACAACCTTGGAGGTGGTAGAGGAGTTTCCAAAACTAAGGGACAGGGTAAATACTAGACAAACATGGAGCTCTGCTGGCCTAAAAATGTTTTGAGAAACTGCCTCTGAGCTTCCACACTTGAAATATATGTTGTTTTCAGGAGATTTGGCTTCCTTTGTAGTGAGACCATCAAAGCTGCGTCTGCATCTATGTGACCTGGAGGACATGGTTTCTTATTTTAAAATGAACAAGATGAAGCAGTGCTGAATCCTCTCTTTGTAGGTAAACTGAGAACACTGGGGACTAAGTGTCTCCCCGTGTGGACTTTGAAGCCATTTGGTCCTCCTCCATTTTTGTGGTTTTTTTGCTGCTGCACTGTGAGTTTGGTATTTGTTTCACGAAATACTAGGAGCTAAACTGGGACACAGTGCTGGAGGGAGTTCTGTCATGTGTGGTGGGTCAGGGTCTGCAAGAGAATGCACCAACTAGGCTTCTATCTCTCACAGCTTGCCCCATTGCCCCCTTGTCCATATCAACCTGATTCTTAATTTTCCTCTGAAAACTCTCCATATAACAAGATGCCTTTATATATAAGCGTCTGCTGGCTGCACCATGTCAGTTACAAGCCATTTGGAATCCAATGGTAGATCCACATGGCCCTACCACAGATGTTTTATCAAATACCTCCCCACCACTGCGCTAGACCCACTACTCAGCAGGCTCCAAATTACTGGCATCTCTGTTCTACACCATTTTCATGAAACTCAGTAAATCAAGGCACTGTCTGGTATACTCATGATGAGCAACAGGACATCCAATGTTTCTCCAGTGGCACCTGGTCATAGGAATTTCAAAAATTTCATGGTATTTATCTACCCATTTTTCAAGCATGAAGTTGGAGGCACTGTGGGTTTCAATTCATTCATCAAACATTAAATGGTGAGGAAGCTCATTTCAATGAAATCTCTGGAGAACTCTCACAGGCAAGGCTTCCCAAAGAGTGGACAAAAGGTCACATTAGGCCAGCCCCATTGAGGTCTACAATGTGAGGTCCATGTGTGTTTTGACTCTCACCTATGGCTGCCATTTCTTTAAGAATAAAATCATGTGATATCCTTGCTGAGATTCCCAGGCCTCTGTGGAAATCCACCTGGGGCCTAGGTCTCAGTTTCCAAGAGCGACTTTCATGCGTGGCCTCTTAAAATCCCAACAAAATTCATGGCAATGCTTCTCTGACTTCAGTTCCAAAACCCAGTCTCTAAGGGGAATCACACCAGAGTTCAAGCCCACGTGGACCCAGTCATTTTTAGCAATGCCACACAAATGACCAAAATTAAAACCAAAACACTCTCACATGGCCCTCATCTTATTCCATATAGTCAATCATCTTAACCTCTGGCTGGAGGTTTCCATGAGGGGTGCAGCCCAAGACAGTGTCCAAAATCAGCTCATTTGCCCCTCATTTGCCTAAAGTCAGGGTAGGCTGGACACCGTTTCTGTGAACCACAAGTGAACAAATAAGCCTGCCGTTAATACTTCTGTGTTTCTCCAATTTGAGGCGTACTGATTTTAGGTATCGATTCTTTAGGTGATTTAGAGTCATGCGAAAACACAAGCACCTCTGCAGGGATTTGAAGAACTCATTTGACCCAAAGAATCCCTATTCTCTTTTGATGGAGTGCAGGAACCTAACAGAGGAAGGCAAGAGACTTCACCCACAATGAATGATATTTTTTGCCATTTTGGTTTTGGAAGCTCACATGGGATCATTCTTAAGATCCATCAGGTGCTGAGAATCTAAGTCACAGCCACACACAGGTCCAAGAGGCTGATAAAGACACATCCCTTTCCAAAGCAATTAAGCAAAGAGCCACAGGTGAGGCCCATTCATTTCCATTTGAAAACTGTTTTCTTCAGGCTTCACAAAGGGGTGGCCTGAGGCAAAGACCTTCCTGACATTCAGTGCAACACAACAATAAGTAAGCAAAAGGCCCAAAGCAGGGTTTCTGCACTGAGACTTTCCTGGTCACACTGATATCTGAGTTTTCTGAGATGCTCGGCATTCTCTTCAGCTATCCAGTACATGGCCATGTCACAGAGCTTGGAGGTGGTACATATTTTGGACACAAATCCATGAGCCTATTCTGGAGAGTGGCCAGAATTCAGGAAGAAAACAACAACTTAGAAAGATAGCAGGTGTTGCACATCGGTAAGACAAGCTGCAGTCCGTTCATATATTGGGCAGGATGAATTATGGGAAGATTTATACTAGACAGGACACATCCATTAATGCATTCTCTTTTCTAATGTCTACAACAACGGACACAGTGGGATACACAGAAACAGAAACACTCGCCATGTCAAATGACTTACTAGAAACTGTCGACTCCAAACCAAACAAACCGCCTTTCCTATCTATTCTCAGAACATGAGACAAAACAACAAACCCACACCCACTCCCACAAAGGCACCTCCTTCCCCCAAGTAGGTCTGTGACTATCCGGAGTGTCCTCTGACTGGTGGGCCATACTATGTTCCCCCGAAATGGCCTGTCTTCTCTCAGATCTTGTTTCCTTGACCAACTCTGTGAAGATGTCAGGAAAAAGTGGTTAGCCACTACCTGTTTTCTCAGGAAAGCTCCATCTTCAGAGCTCTCCTGGAATTTGGCCAACTTCACATGATTAGGTACCAAGAAAACTGACTCTGTCTTTGGTAAATCCAAACAAGTGAGCCCACTGGGACTGGGACTGGGACTGCCTCTGGGTGCCTGGCTTCTTGGATACCAAGTTCAGAGAGTTCCATTACCAAGGAAATGAGGTATGTCACATTCTTTGGAACTGAAATAGGTCACTGCCTTGGCAACCACTTTGCCCTAACAGTTGCTTCCAAGGGTAACATAAGATGGAGGTTGCCCCTACTTCCTGTGACACTTTCATAAGGTAGAATGTATATCAACCAATGACACCCGGGAACAGCTCTCCACTCAGGCCTGGTTTGGTCCATCTTCTCTACATAAGAAGAGAGAGAGGCAGATTCAGACACATCCCTTCATCCTGACCAGGTTGTTTGCCATGGAAGATGACTTTTGCTCTCTCAGGTGCTTCATACCTGCCTACAACTTCTCCGGGTATCATTTGTGCATGGACATTTGAGGTTCTCATCAGGTGGAAGGTCCCCAACTTTCGTGTATTGTAAGAACCACTCTGTACCTGCTCTTCTGTAAACTGATTGAGGGAACAGTGTATACTTGGGGTTAAAAACAGGTTTGATTTGGGTTACAAATGATTCTGTGCGATGAATAATGGTATTGGGAACCTGCAATATTTACAAGAATATAGAGGTGAAATATAAGTAGGAAAACAGAAATCTAGGTATGATTTGAAGCCCAGAAGGGTTTTGCCCTTGATTGGGATACTTAGCTTTGAATTATGTTTTGCAAAGATGTCTCAGATAATTCGATATACAAGGGAATAGGACCTTGTACATTGGATGATTGAATTTAGAAGAGAACATCCAGTCAAAAAGGGACATTCAGTAGGATTAGGAAGATAGTCGGTAGATTTAGGAAGAAGAGTGAGTACAGGATTTGGACCAAAAGTTCTTTAGCAATAGACTTTCGGTTATAGAGTGAATGTAAATGTCAGCACATATGAGGAGTCAGTCACTATGTTGAACTGGGGAAAATATGTAGAAAAGCAGATATCAATAGAAACATTACGAAATCAGGCAAAGTATAAAGTGAGTGATAGAATTAGACATTTTCAACAGGGTTGAGTTTGAATATATAAATTAGGAAAAAAAACAAATATGTAGTCACCAATAGGATTGACAATTGACAGCATTAGGCAACCTGGACATGGATGTTTTTAGAAATTCATGTTCACTTTCCATTTATGCTTTGGTACAATCATAAGTGTGACCTTTCCATTTTTTGTCCAGAATATTACTGTGATAATGAGGTAACATGAGTATTTCTTTCACCATTTCTGGGAGCAATATATTGAAGATGTAGAGTTTGAATCTGGCGTACAAAGAGGTGTACCCTGTTTCTATGAACATAGAGAAAAAGCATGAATAGACCATACTGTGAATAAATAATATAACTTTTTTGAACTTTAAATAATGAATTGAACTGATATCTGAAAAATTAAAGGGAATCATATATTGATATACAATCATTCATTCCAACCAGGTATATATCTAATGGAAATATTAGTGTTTTGGTTTATCATGAAGAGTGTGTGAGTTTTGCTTCAAAATGATTATGGAAATTCAAAATAATGTGTTTGGAAAGAAGTCTCATGAAAAGACCAGTCAAGAAAACCTGACAATACATGTGTTCTGAAGGAAGAAGTGATTAAAGTTGAAACAAATGCCTATTAATATGTGAACTTGTGGATGAAATGTATATCCTGTGATGTGCAAAAACTGAAGAAACAATAATGTACCAGTGTCGAATACAAATGAATAACAAATTGCATATCATGTCCCATAGGAGTCTACTTGCATTGATGTTAGATTGGGTCAGTTACTGTAGAATAATAAGGATTTGTATGCACCATTCACTGAAGTTAGTTTTCAGTACTAGGAAACAAATATGTTTTACAGGTGGATGAATATTTCTGATTATAATCTTGTGAAAAGTTGATTATAAATCCACATACGTGAACATGAATCAATTTAGAGAGTGTATATTAGACAAGCTGTAGTCCATTCATATATTGGGCAGGATGAATTATGGGAAGATTTATACTAGACAGGACACATCCATTAATGCATTCTCTTTTTAATGTCTTCAACAACGGATACACAGAAACAGAAACTCTCGCCTTGACAAACAACTTACTAGAAACTGTCCACTCCAAACCAAACAAACCGCCTTTCCTACCTATTCTCAGAACATGAGACAAAACAACAAACCCACACCCACTCCCATAAAGGCACCTCCTTCCCCCAAGTAGGTCTGTGACTATCCGGAGTTTCCTCTGACTGGTGGGCCATACTATGTTCCCCCCAAATGGCCTGTCTTCTCTCAGATCTTGTTTCCTTGTTCAACTCTGTGTAGTTGTCAGTAAAAAGTGGTGAGCCACTACCTGCTTTCTCAGGAAAGGTCCCTCTTCAGAGTTCTCCTGGCATTAGGCCATCCTCACATGAATAGGTACCAAGAAAACTGACTCTGTCCTTGGTAAATCCAAACAAGTGAGCACACTGTGACTGAGACTGGGACTGCCTCTGGGTGCCTGGCTTCTTGGATACAAATTTCAGAGAGTTCCATCACCAAGAAAATGAGGTATGTCACTTTCTTTGGAACTGAATGAGGTCACTGCCTTGGCAACCACTTTGTACTAACTGTTGCTTCCAATGGTCCCATGAGATGGACGCTTCCCCTACTTCTTGTGACACTTTCACAAGGCAGAATGGTATATCAACCATAGGCACCCAGGAACAGCTCTCCACACAGGCCTGGTTTGGTCCATCTTCTCTACAATAAGAAGAGAGAGGCTGATTCAGACACATCCCTTCATCCTGACCAGGTTGTTTGCCATGGAAGATGACTTTTGCTCTCTCAGGTCCTTCATACCTGCCTACAACTTCTCCAGGTATCATTTCTGCATGGAACTTGAGGTTCTCAGCTGGTGGAAGATCACATACTTTCCTGTATTGTAAGAACCACTCTGTCCCTGCTCTTCTGTAAAATGAGATTGAGGGAACAGTGTATGCTTAGGGTTAATAACAGGTTTGATTTGGGTTATGAATCATTTTGTGTGATGAATAATGGTATTGGGAACCTGCGATATTTACAAGAATATAGAGGTGAAATAAAAGTATGAAAACAGAAATCTAGTTATGATTTGAAACCCAGAAGTGTTTTGCCCTTGATTGGGATACTTAGCTTTGAATTATGTTTTGCAAAGATGTCTCAGATAATTCAATATACAAGGGAATAGGACCTTGTACATTGGATGATTGAATTTAGAAGAGAACATCCAGCCAAAAAGGGATATTCTGTAGGATTAGAAAGATAGTCGGTTTCTTTAGGATGAAGAGTGAGTATGGGATTTGGACCAAAAGTTCTTTAGCAACAGGGTTTTGGTTATGGAGTGAATGTAAATGTCAGTACATATGAAGAGTCAGTCACTATGATGAACTGGGGAAAATATGTAGAAAAGCAGATATCAATAGAAACATTACGAAATCAGGCAAAGTATAAAGTGAGTGATCGAATTAGACAATTTCAACAGGGTTGAGTTTGAATATGTAAATTAGATAGAAACAAATATGTAGTCACCATTAGGATTGACTATTGATAGCATTAGGCAACCTGGACATGGATGTTTTTAGTAATCTATGTTCACTTTCCATTTAGGCTTTGGTACAATCATAAGTGTGACCTTTCCATTTTTGTCCAGAATATTACTGTGATAATGAGGTGACATGAGTATTTCTTTCACCATTTCTGGGAGCAATATATTGAAAATTTAAAATTAGAATTGGGGGTACAAAGAGGTGTACCCTGTTTCTATGAACATAGAGATAAAGCATGAATAGACCATACTGTGAATAAATAATATAACTTTTTTGAACTTTAAAAAATGAATTGAATTGATATCTGAAAAATTACAGGAAATCGTATATTGATATACAATCATTCATTCCAACCAGTTATATATCTAATGGAAATATTAGTGTTTTGGTTTATCATGAAGAGTGTGTGAGTTTTGCTTCAAAAGTGATTATGGAAATCAAAAATTATGTTTTTGGAAAGAAGTCTCATGAAAAGACCAGTCAAGAAACCCTGACAATACATGTGTTCTGAAGCAAGAAGTGATTAAAGTTGAAACAAATGCCTTTAAATATGTGAACTTGTGGATGAAGTGTATAACTTAAAATGTGCAAAAACTGAAGAAATAATAATGTACCAGTGTTGAATACATATGAACGTCAAATTACATATCATGTCCCATAGGAATCTACTTGCATTGATTTTAGACTGGGTCAGTTACTGTAGAATAATTAGGATTTGTATGCACCATTCACTGAAGTTAGTTTTCAGTACTAGGAAACAAATATGTATTTCAGGTGGATGAATATTTCTGATTATAATCTTGTGAAAAGTTGATTATAAATCCACATACATGAACATGAATGAATTTAGAGAGTTTACATTAGACACATATATTTCATATTTTGAAAAATCTGCAGAGTGTACAGATATATTATAAACACACACACACACACACACACACACACACACACACACAAAACACTCACAGACATTTAAAAATAGCAATATAAATGCCAATCGAAATTCATCAGTAAATATATATCATCCACAGATGCAAAAATATTTATTTTACTGAACATGAATTTATGTATAATATTCTTCTACTAGGAAGCTCCCCTATAGGTTGAATTTTCAGTTGCAACAGCGTTTAGGAGGAGTGAACTCTTCTCACAGTTTGTATATGCCAAGTCAGCCACCTCAAAAATGTACGTGTGATACCTGGTAGGATTCTATATGTGCATATAAATATACAAGTGTGAGTAGGCTAAAGAGAAAGGGAAACAAGAATTCTCTTATTTTTATGTTTAAAAACTCATGGAGAACTTCTTCGATTAAAAATTGACTAGATTTATAACTTTTACCTTATATAATGCAAAAGGCAAGTCCAAATATACAACATGCCTCCAATGAACTGCTTGTATTTCTATAGGTTTGGGTTATTTTTCTCTATCATATTAGGATGAGTTGTCTGAGTCTACCAGGTATGGGTTAGTGTCAGGGATTCAATATTTCAAAATGAAAAATGGAAAATGAATCCAATTTGTATGCATATATATGCTGCACAAATATCCTCCCACTCCCATCCAGAACAATACCTTGACATTACCTTCACCCCAAGTAAGACACAATTAGAGGAGAAGAGTTAGAAAATCAGTGAACACATATCTGGAATGGAAAATTCTCAGGAGTTCACAACCTTGGAGGTTGTAGAGGAGTTTCCAAAAGCAAGGGACAGGGTAAACACTCCACAAACATGGAGCTCTGCTGGCCTAAAAACTTTTTGAGAAACTGCCTCTGAGATAGGGCACTTCAAATATATGTTGTTGTCAGGAGATTTGGCTTCCTTTGTAGTGAGACCATCAAAGCTGGGTCTGCATCTATGAGACCTGGAGGACATTGTTTCTGATTTTTCAATGAACATGAGGCAGCAGTGCTGATATTTTTCTTTTTAGGTAAACTGTGGCCTCTTGGGTCTAAGTATCTCCCCGTTGAACTGTGAAGCCATTTGGCCCTCCTACACTTTTTGTGGGGTTATTGCTGCTGCACTGGTAGTTTGGTATTTGCTTCATAAAATAGAAGGAGTTCAACTGGGACACAGTGCTGGAGGGAGTTCTGTCACGTGTGGTGGGTCAGAGTCTGCAGGAAAATGCACCAACCAATCTTCTATCCCTCAAAGCTTGCCCCATTGCATCCTTGTCCATAGCAACCTGATTCTGAACATTGCCCTGAATCCTCTCCATATAACAAGATGCCTTTACTTATAAGGGTCTTCTGTCTGCACCATGTAAGCCACAAGCCATTTGTAAGCCAATGGAAGATCCAAATTGCTCCAACACAGAAGTTTTATCACACTCCTGCCCACCACAACTCTAGGCCTACTTCTCAGCAGGCTGCAACTTACTGGGACCTCTGTTCTACACCATTTTCATAAAACCAAGTCAAGCAAGGCACTGTCAGGTACATCCATGATCAGCAGCAGGACATCCAAATGTTCTCTAGTGCAACCTAGTCATGGGAATTTCAAAAATTTCATGGTATTTATCTAGACATTTTTCAAGAATGAAGTTGGAGGCACTGTGGGTTTCAATTTATTCAGGAACCATTAAATGGTGTGGAAGATTATTTCAATGAAAGCTCTGGAGAACCCTCACAGGCAAGGCTTCTCAAAGAGTGGACAAAAGGTCACATTAAGCCAGGCCCATTGAGGTCTACAATGTGAGGTCCATTTGTGTTTTGACTCTCAAATATGGCTGCCAAGTCTTTTGAATGAAATCATGTGATACCTTGGCTGAGATTCCCAGTGCTCTGTGCAAAGCCACTCTGGGGCTAGATCTCAGTTTCCAAGGGTGACTCTCATACATGGCCTCTTTAATCCCAACACAATACATGGCAATACTTTTTTGAGGTCAGTTTCTGAACTCAGTCTCTAAGGGGAATCGCACCAAAGTTCAAGCCCAGGTAGACCCAGTTATGTCTTCCAACTGTCACACAAATATCCACAATTAAATCCAAAACAATCCCACATGTCACTCATCTTTTCTATATACACACTCATCATAACCTCTGGCTAGAGGTTTCCATGAGGCGTGCAGCCCAAGACAGTGTCCAAAATAACCACCCTTGCCCCTCATTTGCCTAAAATCAGGGTGGCCTGGACATCCTTCCAGCGAACCAGGAGTGATCAAATTGGCCGGCCATTAAGATGGCACTGCTTCTCCAATTTGAGGCCTACTGACTGTGGGGTTTAGACTCTTTATGTGATTTGGAGTCATGAGAAAAATCAAGCACTTATGTGCTATCCTGTGCAGGGTTTTGAGGAACACATTTGAACCAAATGATCACTATTCTCACTTGATGAAGGTCAGGAACCTTACAGAGGAATGCGAGAGACTTCATTCAAAAATGAATGCTCTTTTGTCCATTTTGGTTTTGGATGCACACATGGGATCTTTCTTTAGATCCATCAGGTGCTAAGAATCAAAGCCACAGCCTCACACAGGGCCAAAAAGCTGATTCAGACACATCCCTTTCCAAAGCAATTAAACAAAAAGCCACAGGTGATACCCTTTCATTTCTATTTGAAAACTATTTCTTTTGGCTCTACAAAGGTGTGGCCTGAGGCAAAGACGTTCCGGACATTCAGGGCAACAGAACAATTGGTAAGCAAAAGGCCCAAAGCAGGGTTTCTCCATTAGAATTTTCTGGTCACACTCATATCTGAGTTTTCTGAGATGCTCCCATTCCTTTCAGCTATCCAGTACATGGCCAAGTCTCAGAGCTTGGAGGTGGTACATATTTTGGACACAAAACAATGATCCTCTTCTGGAAATTGGCCAGAATTCAGGAAAAAAACAGGAAATTAGCAAGATTGTAGGAGTTGCCCTCCCATAAGTCAAGCCACAGTCCATTCATAAATTGGGCAAGATGAATCTTGGGATGCTTTCTACTAGTCAGGACACATACAATGATTCATTCTCTTTTCTAATGTCTAAAACCACAGACACAGTGGGATACACAGACAAAGAGACACTGGCCTTGTCAAACGACTTACCAGAAACAGTTCACTCCAAAACAAACAAACCGCCTTTCTTCCTACCTATTCTCAGAACATGAGACAAAACCTCAAACCCACACCCACACACACAAAGGCAGCTCCTTCCCAAAAGTAGGTCTGTGACTATCAGGAGTGTCCTTTGACTGGTGGGCCATACTATGTTCTGATGAAATCGCCTGTCCTGTGTCAGATATGGTCTCATTGGCCAAATCTGTGAAGTTGTCGCTAGCCAGCTGTGAGCCACTACCTGCTTTCTCAGGAAAGGCCTCTCTTCAGAGCTTTCCTGACATTTGTCCATCTTCACATCAGTAGGTACCAAGAAAGACTGACTCTGTCCTTGTTAAATCCAAACAAGTGAGACCACTGGGACTGGGAATGGGACTGGCTCTGCGTGCCTGGCTTCCCGGATCCCAAGTTCAGAGAGTTTCATCACCAAGGAAGTGAGGTGAGATTACTTCCTTCAGGAATTTAATGAGGTCACTGCCTTGGCAACCACTTTGTCCTAAAAGTTGCTTCCAATAGTCCTATGAGATGGAGGCGGCCCTTACTTCCTGTGACACTTTCACAAATTAGAATGGTATATCAACCATAGGCACCCAGGAACAGCTCTCCACACATGCCTGGTATGGTCCATCTTCTCTACATTAAGAAGAGAGAGGCTAATTCTGACAAAACCCTTCATCCTGGAAAGGTTGTTTGCGATGGAAGATGACTTTTGCTCTCTCAGGTACTTCATAGCTGCCTAATCTTCTCCAGGGATCAAATCTGCATGGACCTTTGAGGTTCTCAGCAGGAGGCAGATCCCCTACATTCATGTATTGTAAGACGAACTCTGTCCCTGGTCTTCTGTAAAGTTAGATTGAGGGAAGAGTGTATGGTTAGGGTTATTAACATGTTCGATTTGGATTACGAATCATTCTGCAGGATGATTAATTGTATTGGGAACCTGCGATATTTATAAGATTATAGAGGTGAAATATAAGTATGAAAACAGAAATGTTGGTAAGATTTGAAGCCCAGAAGGGCATTAGGCCCTTGATTGGGATACTTAGCTTTTAATTATGTTCTACACAGATGTCTCAGATAAATTGATAATCAATGTCATAGGACCTTATACCTTGGATATTTGATTTTAGAAGAGAACATCCACTCAAATGGAGATAGTCGGTGGGATTAGGAAGATAGTTGGCAGCTTTATAAAAAAGAGTGAGTATAAAATTTGGACAAAATGTTCTGTAGCAATAGGGTTTCGGTTATAGAGTGAATGTAAATGTCAGCACATGTGAAGAGTCAGTCACAATGATTAACTGGGGAAAATATGTAGAAAGAAAAATATCAATAGAGACATTACGAAATGAGGCAATTATATAGTGAGTGATAGGATTAGACATTTTCAACAGGGTTGAGATTGAATACATAATCTTAGGAAGAAACAAATATGTAGTCACCAATAGGAATGACATTTGAAAGCATTAGGCAACCTGGACATGGATGTTTTTAGTAAGCCATGGTCACTTTCCATTTAGGATTTGGTACAATCATAAGTGTGACCTTTGCATTTTGTGCCCAGAAAATTATTGTGATCAAATATGTAGATCATATGATATGTGTATTTCTTCCACCATTTCTGGGAGCAATATATGAGGACACATAAATTAGTATTGTGGGTACCAAGTGGTGTACCTTGTGTCTATGAATATAGAGATAATGCATGAATAGACCATAGTGTGAATAAATAATATAACTTTTTTCACTTTAAATAATGGATTGAATTGATATCTTAAAATATATAGGAAATCATATATTGACATACAATCATTCACTCCAACCAGTTACATATATAATGGTAATCTTAGGGTTATTGTTTATCATGGAGTGTCTGTGAATTTTGTTTCAAAAGTGTTTATGGATATCGAAAATAATGTGTTTGGAAAGAAGTCTCATGAAAAGACCAGTCAAGAAATATGGAGGAATCCATGTGTTCTAAAGCAGGAATTGATTGAAAGTGAAACAAATGCCTATAACTTTGCTAAATTGTGGATGAAATATATATCCTGTGATGTGCATAAACTGATGAAATAGTAATGTACCAGTGTTGAATAAAAATGAAGGTCAAAGTACACATCATGTCCCATAGGAATCTACTTGCATTGATGTTAAACTGGGTCAGTTACTGTAGAAATATTAGGATTGCATGCATTATTCACTGTAGTTAGTTTTATTTTTTTTTATTTTTATTTATGGTTGTTCAAAACATTACATAGTTGTTGTTATATCATATTTCACACTTTGATTCAAGTGCACTATGAACTCCCATTGTTACCCCGTGTACAGATTACAGAATCACATCAGTTACACATCCATTGATTCACATATTGCCATACTAGTGTCTATCGAATTCTGCTGCCTTTCCTATCCTCTACTATCCCGCCTCCCCTCCCTGCCCCTCCCCTCTTCTCTCTCTCTACCCGCTCTACTGTAATAAATTTGTCCCCCTTGTATTATTTTTCCCTTTCCCCTCACTTTCTCTTGTATGTAATTTTGTATAACCCTGAGGGTCTCCTTCCAATTCCATGCAATTTTCCTTCTCTCTCCCTTTCCTTTCCACCTCTCATCCCGGTTTAATGTTAATCATCTTGTCATGCTCTTCGTCTCTCCTCTGTTCTTAGTTACTCTCCGTAAATCAAAGATGACATTTGGCATTTGTTTTTTAAGGATTGGGTAGCTTCACTTAGCATAATCTGCTCTAATGCCATCCATTTCCCTCCAAATTCTATGATTTTTTTCATTTTTCAATGCAGAGTAATACTCCATTGTGTATAAATGCCACAGTTTTTTTATCCATTCTTTTATTGAAGGGCATCTAAGTTGGTTTCACAGTCTTGCTGTTGTGAATTGTTCTTCTATGAACATCGATGTAGCAGTGTCCCTGTAGCATGCTCTTTTTAGGTCTTTAGTGAATAGACTGAGTAGGGGAATAGCTGGGTCAAATGGTGGTTCCATTCCGAGCTTTCCAAGAAATCTCCATACTGCTTTCCAAATTGGCTGCACCCATTTGCAGTCCCACCAGCAATGTACAAATGTACCTGTTTCCCCACATCCTTGCCAGAACTTGTTGTTGTTTGACTTCATAATGGCTGCCAATCTTACTGGAGTGAGATGGTATCTTAGGATGGTTTCAATTTGCATTTCTCTGACCGCTGGAGATGGTGAGCATTTTTACATGTACTTGTTGATTGATTGTAAGTCCTCATCTGATAAGTGTCTGTTGAGTTTCTCAGCCCATTTGTTGATTGGGTTATTTGTTATCTTATTGTCTAATTTTTTGAGTTTTTTGTATACTCTGGATATTAGGGCTCTATCTGAAGTGTGAGGAGTAAAGATTTCTTCCCAGGATGTGGGCTCCCTATTTACCTCTCTTATTGTTTCCTTTGCTGAAAAAAAACTTTTTAGTTTGTGTAAGTCCCATTTGTTGATTCTAGTTATTAACTCTTGTGCTATGGGTGTCCTATTGAGGAATTTGGAGCCCGACCCCACAGTATGTACATCGTAAGCAAACTTTTCTTCTATCAGACGCTGTGTCTCTGATTTGATATCAAGCTCCTTGATCCATTTTTAGTTAACTTTTGTGCATGGCAAGAGAAAGGGATTCAGTTTCAATTTGTTACATATGGATTTCCAGTTTTCCCAACACCATTTGTTGAAGATGCTATCTTTTCTCCATTGCATGCTTTTAGCCCCTTTATCAAATATAAGATAGTTGTAGTTTTGTGGATTGGTTTCTGTGTCCTCTATTCAGTACCATTGGTCCACCCGCCTGTTTTGGTACCAGTACCATGCTATTGTTGTTACTATTGCTCTGTAGTATAGTTTGAAGTCTGGTATCGCTCTACCGCCTGATTCACACTTCCTGCCTAGCATTGTTTTTGCTATTCTGGGACTTGTATTTTTCCATATGTATTTGATGATTGCTTTCTTTATTTCTACAAGAAATGCCTTTGGGATTTTGATTGGCATTGCATTAAACCTATAGAGAAATTTTGGTAATATCGCCATTTTGATGATGTTAGTTCTGCCTATCTATGAACAGGGTATATTTTTACATCTTCTAAGATCTTCTTATATTTCTCTCTTTAGGGTTCTGTTGTTTTGATTGTATAAGACTTTCACCTTTTTTGTTAGGTTGATTCCCATCTATTTTTTTTTTTTAGGATATTGTGAATGGAGTGGTTGTTCTCATTTCCATTTCAGAGGATTTGTTGCTGATATAGAGGAATGCCTTTGATTTATGTGTGTTGATTTTATATCCTGCCACTTTGCTGAATTCATTTATTAGCTCTATTAGTTTCTTTGTAGACCATTTTGGGTCTGCTAGGTATAGAATCATTTCATCTGCAATAGTAATAATTTAAGTTCCTCTTTTCCTATTTTTATGCCTTTAATTTCTTCCGTCTGTCTAATTGCTCTGGGCAGTGTTTCGAGAAATGTATTGAACAGAAGTGGTGAGAGAGGGCATCCCATTCTTGTTCCAGATTTTAGAGAAAATGCCTTCAATTTTTCTAGATTCAGAATGATGCTAGCTTGAGGATTAGCATAGATTGCTTTTACAATATTGAGGTATGATCCTGTTATTCCTAGTTTTTCTAGAGTTTTGAAGATAATGGGATGCTGTACTTTGTCGAATGGTTTTTGTGCATCTATCGAGATAATCATATGGTTCTTATTGTTAAGTCTATTGATGTGGTGAATAACATTTATTGATTTTCGTATATTGAACAAGCCTTGCATTCCATGGATGAATCCTACTTGATCATGGTGCACAATTTTTTTAATATGTTTTTGTATCTGATTCGCCAGAATTTAATTTGGGATTTTTGCATTTAGGTTCATTAGAGATATTGGTCTGTAGTTTTTTTTCTTTGAAGTGTTTATGTCTGGTGTAGAAATTAGGGTGATATTGGCCTGGTAGAATAAATTTTGAAGATCTCCCTCTTTTTCAAATTCCTGAAATAGCTTGAAAAGTATTGGTTTTAGTTCATATTTAAAGGGTTTGTAAAACTCTGCTGTATACCCATACTGTTCTGGTCTTTTCTTAGTTGGTAATCTTTGGATGGTTTCTTCTATTTCCTCAATTGATATTGGTCTGTTTAGGTTGTCTATATCCTCCTGACTCAATCTGGACAGATCATATGACTTACGAAATTTTTCGATGCCATCACTATCTTCTATTATATTGGAGTATAACGAATCAAATTAATTTCTGATTATCTTTTGTATTTCAGAAATATCTGCTGTGATTGCCAGGGGGTGACAAATAACTTGTGTAGATTGATACAGCAGGAGTGGAAGCCGTTTATTGTAGCATCTGAGCGATATTTATACATTTTACATAGCTTATCTAATTAGCATAAAATAGATACATCAGTCAACCAATAAGGAATCTCCACACTTAATGGCTTGCTTTTGTTACTTCACAAACCACTCCCTATGGCATTTGGCCAGGCGCCATCCAGACTTGTTTACAGACCCTAACATTTCTCTGGCAAAATACCAGGTGCCATCCTGACTTGTTTATAGACCTTAACATGTGATATTGCCTTTTTCATCCCGTATGCTAGTAATTTGAGTTTTCTCTCTTCTTCTCTTCATTAGCATGGCTAAGGGTCTGTCGATTTTATTTATTTTTTCAAAGAACCAACTTTTAGTTTTCTCAATTTTTTCAATTGTTTCTTTTGTTTCGATTTCATTAATTTCAGCTTTGATTTTAATTAAATCTTACCTTCTACTTATTTTGCTGTTGTTTTCCTCTTCTTTTACTAGGATTCTGAGATGAAGTATGAGATCATTTATTTGTTGTTTTTTTTCTTTTTTTAAGGAATGAAATCCAAGCAATGAATTTTCCTCTTAGAACGGATTTCAATGTGTCCCATAGATTCTGATATATTGTGCCTGTGTTTTCATTTATCTCTAAGATTTTTTTAATTTCCTCCTTGATGTCTTCTGTACCCCATTGATCATTCAGTAACCTATTGTTCATTCTCCAAGTGATGCATGATTTTTCCTTCCTTCTTTTATCATTGATTTTTAGTTTCATTCCATTATGATCAGATAAGATGCATGGAATTATCTCTACTCCTTTATATTGTCTAAGAATTGCCCTGTGACATAATATATGATCTATTTTTGAGAAGGATCCATGTGCTGCTGAGGAAAAATGTAACTGCTTGATGTTGTGGAGCATATTCTATATATGTCAATTAAGTCTAGGTTATTAATTGTGTTATTGAGTTCTATAGTTTTCTATTTCAACTTTTGTTTGGAAGACCTGTCCAGTGGTGAGAGAGGTGTGTTGAAGTCTCCCATGATTATTGTATGGTGGTCTATTAGACTCTTGATCTTGAGAAAAGTTTGTTTGATGGACATAGCTGCACCATTGTTTGGGGCATATATATTTATAATGGTTATGTCTTGTTGGTGTATGGTTCTCTTGAGCAGTATGGAGTGTCCCTCTTTATCCCATTTGATTAACTTTGGCTTGAAATCTATTTTATTTGATATGAGTATGGACACTCCTGCTTGTTTCCGAAGTCCATATGAGTGATATGATTTTTCCCAACCTTTCACCTTCAGTCTATGTATGTCTCTTCCTATCAAATGCATCTCCTGTAGGCAGCATATTATTGGGTCTTGTTTTGTGATCCATTCTACTAGCCTGTGTCTCTTAATTGGTGAGTTTAAGCCATTAATATTTACGGTTATTATTGAGATAATGGTTGTTCTTCCAGCCCTATTTGTTTATTTATGTTATTAAACATGGATTGTTTTCTTATTTGATTATTTCCCCCCTTACTGTACTACCTCCCACTGTTGGTTTTTATTGTTATTTTCCATTTCCTCTTCCTGTAATATTTTGCCGATGATGTTTTGAAGAGATGGTTTTCTAGCTACAAATTATTTTAACGTTTTTTTATCATGGAAGGTTATAATTTTATCTTCCATCCTGAAGCTTAATTTCGCTGGATACACAATTCTTGGTTGAAATCCATTTTCTTTCAGTGTTTGAAAAATGTTATTCCAGGATCTTCTAGCTTTCAGAGTCTGTGTTGAAAGATCGGCTGTTATCCTGATTGGTTTACCCCTAAATGTAATCTGCTTTTTTTTCTCTTGTAGCATTTAAAATTCTCTCCTTATTGTGTACGTTGGGCATCTTCATTATAATGTGTCTAGGTGTGGATCTCTTATGATTTTGCACATTCGGCGTCCTGTAGGCTTCTAGGACTTGGGAGTCAGTCTGATTCTTCAAGTCTGGGAAGTTTTCTCGTATTATTTCATTGAATACATTGCTCATTGCTTTGGTTTGGACCTCTATGCCTTCCTATATTCCAATGACTCTTAAGTTTGGTCTCTTTATGTTATCCCATATTTCTTGGATATTCTGTTCATGGTTTCTTAACAGTCTTGCTGAGCTGTCTATGTTCTCTTCAAGTTGGAATACTTTGTCTTCATTGTCTGATGTTCTATCTTCTAAGTGTTCTACTCTGCTGGTAGTATTCTCAATTGAGTTTTTAAGTTGGTTTATTGCTTTCTGCCTTTCTAGGATTTCTGATTGTTATTTTTTACAACCTCTATCTCCCTGTAGAGCTGATCTTTTGCTTCTTGGATTTGTTTATGTAATTCATTGTCGAAGTGATCTTTCATTGTCTGATTTTGCTGTCTAATGTCTTCCTTGAGACTCCAGATCATCTGAACCATGTATATCCTGAGTTCTTTATCTGACATTCAATCTGCTGCAGCTATTACCTCTTCTAAAGTTGTGTTGACCTGCATTGCTTGTGGTCCTTTTTTCCTTTTCTTATCATAATGCTCGCTTTTCTTTCTGCTTGGTGAAACTGTTGTGATTTTGAAATTTTCCTCCTATATATTTATATTGCTCTTGTATAGTTGGAAAGTCTCCCTTGCATGGGAGCGGGGGTCTGTGCTGCTCCTCCAATTAGGGTGATCTAACTACCTTGCTGACGGGCCACTGGGCTTGTTTTCCTGATCGGTTGCAGGTCTGCCTACCATGCAGGTGCGGGAGGCGGCTCTACTCTGCCCCTCCTCCAATTGGTGTGACGTGTCTACCAGGCCCGTGGACCCCTGGGGTGTTCTGCCGATCGGTCGCAGGTCTGCCTACCTTGTAGGTGCTGGCGGCGGCTCTGTTCTGCCCCTACTCCAATTGGGGTGACGTGACTACCATGCAGGTGTGTTGCTGGGCCTGTTCCGCCAGTCTGTCGCAGGTCTGCCTACCTTGCGGCCACGGGCAACGGATCTGCTCTGCTCCTATTCCAAATGGGGTGAAGTGTCTGCCGCGCCGGCAGGGCGATGGGCCTCTTCTGCCAGTCGGGTGCAGGTGTGCCTACCTTGCGGGCACGGGTCAAGGCTCTGCTCTGCCCCTACTCCAATTGGGGGGTCGTGACTACCATGCCGGCAGGTTGCTGGGCCTGTTCTGGGTGCGGGCGAAGGCTCTGCTCTGCCCCTACTATTATTGGGGTGACCTGACTACCATGCCGGTGGGCCACTGGGATTGTACTAGGTGCGGGAGAAGGCTCTGCTCTGCAACTACTCCAATTCGGGTGATGTGACTACCATGCCTGCGGGTCGCTGGGCCTGCTCTGGGCAAGGGCGGTGGCTCTGCTCTGCTTCTATTCCAATTGGGTGACGTGACTACCATGCAGGTGTGTCGCTGGGCCTGTTCCGAGCGTGGGCGGTGGCTCTGCTCTGCCCCTCTGGCTTGATGACAAAGTGAGAGAGACCCGGGTGTTTGTGACTCACTTTCTTTACCAGGAGACCAACTGTTTCTGTCACCGCTGGTATCAATGAAGTTATCTCCTCTGCTGCTTTCTGATGACATCAGATCTCTGCCATGTTGGTATCCCATGCAAAAGGCAGCATTTCGTTCCCTTTGCTGGGTGACTAAAGCAATGGGTGAGTCCTGACCGGCACTCACAAGCCCCATCTCAATCCTGTTGCCACTGCCTATGAAGGCTCGGTTGATATTTACCTCCACAGTATGCAGCAAGACCCGGACTCAGAAGCAGTTTCTGCGGGTTCTTTAGCCCTGGGCCAGATCAGTTCCGGGAGGCGGAATTTGGCCGCTCTGGGCTCGGTGTATGTTCTAATAGAAGCAGGCTCCAAGACGCAGTTTCTGCGGGTTCTTTAGCACTGAGCCTGAGTAATTTGTCTGCAAGACAAAGGTGAATGGCATCCTAAAATTACCTGTTCTATAGCTGAATAAGCTGCGATCAGTCGAAAACAGGGATGGTGACGTCACCTCTCCAAGATGGTGGCCGCTGGGTTCCTCTGTGGTCTTACCAGTGTGGAGAAACGAATTGGACTGCATGCTTCCCCGTCTCAAACCCAGAATTCAGCACTGACCACAGTGATTGCATACCTGGCAGGAGCCCACAGTATCTGCACCGCTGTATATTTGCGTTGCTATCTCGTCGTTTCCCAGCACACGCCACAGACTCTAGCCACGGAGCGATTTCCTGAATAAGACGCATGACCTTCTGTGAGGACCAATCACTCGCGTTTGAGCCCCCGTAGCTGATCCTCGTGAGATGGAAATATGTACACTAGGTTTTGGAGAACCACAATTTTGCTGGAAATTTCTAACAAGATAGGTTTTAGCCATTCTAACTCGTCATTCTCCCGCACAATGACGCGGTACATGGGGGTGATGCACTCCCTTCGCAGCCATCATATGATCCCCTGAAGTTAGTTTTCAGTACTAGGAAACAAATAAGTATTTCAGGTGGATGAATATTTCTGAGAATAATCTTTTGAAAAGTTGATTATAAATCCACATAAATGAATATGAATGAATTTAGGGAGTGTAAAATAAGAAAAATATACTTCATATTTTGAAAAATCTGCAGAGTGAAAAAAAAATATATATATGTATATATATATATATATATATATATATATATATATATATATATATACATACACACAGAGACATTAAAAAGTAGCATTATGTATGCCAATCGAAATTCACCATGAAATATATATCATCCACAGATCCAAAAATATTCATTTTAATGAACACGGATTTATGTCGTTCAACTAAGAAGCTCACCCGTATGTTGAATTTTCAGTTCCAACAGCATTTAGTAGGAGTGATCTCTTCTCACAATTTGTATCTGCCAAGCCAGCCACCTCACAAAATGTACGAGTGACACCAGGTAGAATTCGATATGTGCATATAAAAATACATGTGATGAATAGGCTACAGAGAAAGGGAGACAGTTATTCACATATTTGTTAACTTTAAAAACACATGGAGAACTATTTCAATTAAAATTCGCTAGATTTATAACACCTACCATTTATCATACGAAAGGCAAGTCCAACTATACACCATGCCTCCTGTGAACCTCTTGTATTTCTATTCTGTTTGGGTTATTTTTCTCCATAATATTAGTATTAGAAGTCAAAGTCTATTAGGGTATGTGTTAGTGTCAGGGATTCAGTATTTCGAATGGAAAATTTGAAAATGTATCCAATGTGTATGCAAATATGTGCTACACAAAAACTTCCCACTCTCATTCAGAACAATGCCTTGACATTACCTTCGCCCCACATAAGACACAATTAGAGGAGAAGAGTTAGAAAATCTGTGAATACATATGTGGAATGGAAAATGCTCAGGATTTCACAAATTTGGAGGTGGTAGAGGAGTTTCCAAAAGTAAGGGACAGGGTAAACACTCCACAAACATGAAGTTCTGCCAGCCTGACTTCTGGAGAAACTGCCTCTGAGGTTGGGCAATGAAATATATGCTGTTGTCAGGAGCATTAGCTTCATTTGGAGTGAGACCATCAAAGCTGGGTCTTCATCTATGTGACATGGATGACATTGTTTCTTATTTTCCAATGAACATGAGGCAGCAGTGCTGAATTTTCTATTTGTATGTAATTTGTGGCCACTGGTGTCTAAGTGTCTCCCCGTGTGGACTGTAAATCCATCTGGTCATCCTCCACTATTCGTGGTGTTTCTTGCTGCTGCACTGGGAGTTTGGAATTTGCTTCCTGAAATACAAGGAGTTCAACAGGGACAGAGTGCTGAAGTGAGTTCTGTCATTTGTGGTGGGTCGGGTTCTGCAGGAGAATGCACCAACCAGGCTTCTATCCCACATTGCTTGCCCCATTGACCATAGCAACCTGATTCTGAACATTGCCCTGAAACCTCTCCATATAACAATATGCTTTTATATATAAGAGTCTACTGGCTGCAAAATGTCAGTCACAAACCATTTGCAAGCCAATGGCAGATCCACATGGCCCAACACAGATGTTTTATCACGCACCTGCCAACCACTGCTCTAGGACAACTACTCAGCAGGATCCAACTTACTGGCATCTCTGTTCTACACCATTTTCATAAAACCAAGTCAATCAAGGCACTGTCTCACATACTCATGATCAGCAACAGGGCATCCAAATGTTCTCCAGTGCCAACCGGTCATGGGAATTTCAAAAATTTTTATGGTATTTATCTAGCCAATTCTCAAGGAAGAAGTCGGAGGCACTGTGGGTTTCAATTTATTCAGGAACCATTAAATGGTGAGTAAGCTCATTTCAATGAAAACTCTGGAGAATTCTCACAGGCAAGGCTTCCCAAAGAGTGGCCAAATGTCAGATTAAGCCAGGCCCATTGAGGTCTACAATGTGAAGTCCATGTGTGTTTTCACTTTCAAAAATGGCTGCCAAGTCTTTAAGAATAAAATCATGTGATATCCTGGCTGAGATTCCCTGTGATCTGTGGAAAGTCAACTTGGGCCTAGATGTCACTTTCCAAGGGCAACTCTCATGCATGGCCATCTAAAATCCCAACACAATTCATGGCAATACTTCTCTGAGATCAGTACCAGAACTCAGTCTCTAAGGGGAATCACACCAGAGTGCAAGCCCAGGTGGACCCAGTCATCTCTTCCAACCACCATTCAAATGTCCACAATTAAAACCAAAACACTCCCACATGGCCCAAATCTTCTTCCATATAGACACTCATCATTACCTGTGGCTGGAGGTTTCCATGAGGGGAGAAGCCCACGTCAGTGTCCAAAATAAGCTTCCTGCCCCTCATTTGCCTAAAGTCAGGGTGGCGTGGACACCCTTCCTGTAAACCAGGAGTGATGAAATAGGCCTTCCTTTAATACTGCTTGGCTTCTCCAACTTGAGGCCTACTGACATTGAGGTTTAGATTCTTTAAGTGAATTGGAGTCATGAGAAAAAACAAGCACCTTTGGGCTAGCCTCTGCTGGGTTTTGAAGAACTCATTTGACCCAAAGGATCCCTGTTCTCACTTGATGGATGTCAGGAACCTACCAGAGGAAGGCAAGAGAGTTAATCAACAATATCTGATCTTTTTGCCATTTTGGTTTTGGATGCATGCATGGGATCTATCTTTAGATCCATCAGGTGCTGAGAATCAAAGCCACAGCCTCACACAGGGCCAAGAGACTGATTCAGACATATTCCTTTTCTAAGCAATTAAGCATGGATCCAAAGGTGATGCCCATTCATTTGCATTTGAAAACTGTTTTCTTCAGGCTTCACAAAGTGGTGGCTTGAGGCAAAGGTCTTCCTGACATTCAGGGCAACAGAACAATAGGTAAGCAAAAGGACCAAAGCAGGGATTCTCCACTGAAACTTTCCTGGTCAACTGATATCTGAGATTTCTGAGATGCTAGCCATTCCCTTCAACTATCTAGTACATGGCCATGTCACAGATATTGGAGGTGGTACATATCTTGGACACAAAACCATGATACTATTCTGGAGAGTTGCCAGAATTGAAGGAGAAAACAGGAAATTATGAAGCTAGTAGGTGTTGCCCATCCATAAGGCAAGCCTGAGTCCACTCATATATTGGGCACAATGAATGCTGGCAAGCTTTCTAGTAGACAGGAAACATCCATTGATGCATTCTCTATTCTAATATCTACAATCATGAACACAGTGGGATACACAGACACTTGCCTTGTCAAAGGACTTACTAGAAATAGTCCAGTCCAAACCAAACAAACCGCCTTTCCTACCTATTCTGAGAACATGAGACAAAACCACAAAATCACACCCACACCCACAAAGGCACCTCCTTCCCCCAAGTAGGTCTGTGACTCTCCGGAGTGTCCTCTGACTGGTGGGCCAAACTATGTTTCCCCAAAATGACCTCTCCTTTCTCAGTTTTGGTCTGCTTGGCCACCTCTGTGAAGTTGTCAAGAGCCAGTGGTGAGACACTACCTGCTTTCTGAGGAAAAGCCCCTCTTCAAAGGTTTCCTGGCATTTGGCCATCCTCATATCTGTAGGTTCCAAGAAAGCCTGACTCTGTCCTTGGTAAATCCAAACATGTGAGTCCACTGGGACTGGGACAGGGACTGTCTCTGGGTGCCTGGCTTCCTGGATCCCAAGTTCAGAGAGTTTCGTCATCAAGGAAGTGAGGTAAAGTCACTTCCTTCAGGATCTGAATTATGTCACTGCCTTGGCAACCACTTTGCCCTAACAGTTGCTTCCAAAAGTCCCATGAGGTGGAGGCTGCCCCAGTTTTCCTGTAACACTTTCACAAGTTAGAATGTTATATCAATCATAAGCACCCCGGAACAGCTCTCCACACAGAACTGGTTTGGTCCATCTTGTATACATTAAGAAGAGAGAGAATGATTCAGACACAACCCTTCAACCCGACCAGGATGATTGCCATGGAATATGACTTTTGCTTTCTGAGGTCTTTCATAGCTGCCTTCATCTTCACCAGGGATCATTTCTGCATGAACATTTGAGGTTTTCAGTAGGTGAAGATACCCTACATTCCTATATTTTAACACCAACTCTGACCCTGCTCTTTGGTAAAGTTAGTGTATGGTTATGGTTAATTATATGTTCGATTTGGGTTAGGAATCATTCTGCAGGATGAATAAAGGGATTGGGTAGCTGCGATATTTATAAGAATATATAAGTGAAATATATGTATGAAAACAGAAATCTAAGAAAGATTTGAAGCCCAGAAGGGCATTGGGCCCTTGATTGGGATACATAGTGTTGAATTACGTTCTGTACAATTGTCTCAGTTTAATCGATATACAATGGCATAGGACCTTGTACCTTTGATGATTGAATGTAGAAGAGAACATCCAGTCAAAAAGGGATAGTCGGTAGGATTGGAAAGATAGTCGGTAGGTTTAGGAAGAAGAATGAGAATATGATTTGGAATAAAAAGCTTGTTTAGCAATAGGGTTTCGTTTAGAAAGTGAATGTAAATGTCAGTACATGTGAAGAGTCATTCACAATGATGAACTGGGGAAATTATGTAGAAAAGCAGGTATCAATAGAGACATAATGAAGTCAGGCAAAGTATAAATGAGTGATAGGATTAGACATTTTCAAAAGGGTTGAGTTTGAATATATAATCATAGGAAAAAACAAATATGTTGTCACCAATGCGATTGACATTTGAGAGCATTAGGCAGCCTGGACACGGATGTTATTAGTTATCCATGTTCACTTTTTTTTTAGGCTTTGGTACAATCATAAGTGTGACTTTTACATTTTTTTCGTTCAGAATATTACTGTGGTAAAATGTATATGTAGATCAGGTAACATGAGTATTTCTTTCACCATGTCTGGGAGCAATATTTTGAAGACATATACATTAGTATTAGGGGTAGAAAGAGGTGTACCCTGTGTCTATGAATATAGAGATAATGCATGAAAGACGATAATATGAATAAATAATGTAACTGGTTCCACTTTAAATAATGGATTGAATTGAAATCTGAAAATATATAAGAAATCTTTTATTGATATATAATCATTCATTCCAACCAGTTATATATCTAATGGTAATATTAGGATTATGGTTTATCATGAAGGGTGTTTGAGTTTTGCTTTATAAGTGATGATGTTAAACGAAAATAATGTGTTTGGAAAGAAGTCTCATAAAAAGACCAGTCAAGAAACATAGAAGAATCATGTGTTCTGAATCAGGAAGTGATTGATGGTGAAACAAATGCCTCTAAATTTTCTAACTTGTGAATGAAATATATATCCTATTATGTGCATAAACTGAAGACATCGTAATGTATAAGTGTTGAATAAAAATGAAAGTCAAAATACACATCATGTCCCCTAAGAATATACTTGCATTGATGTTAAACTGGCTCAGTAACTGTAGAAATATTAGTGTTTGTTTGCACCTTTCACTGAATTTAGTTTTCAGTACTAGAAAACAAATATGTATTTCAGGTAGATGATTATTTCTGAGAATAATCTTGTGGAAAGTTGATTATAAATACACATATATGAATATGAATGAATTTAGGGAGTGTATAATAAGACACATATATTTCATATTTTAAAAATCTGGAGAGTGAATATATATATACACTCTCATACATACACACTCACATGCACAGATATAAAAAAGTAGCAATACAGGAGATCCATCATGAAGGCAGGCATGGAAAAATCAAGACTCTGACCTGTTCAGCTGCGTGGGCATAGGGAGTCGTAAACTGTCTAAATGCTGTTTGCTCAGAATCACTAGGCAATGTTGACCTGATGTGGATCTGGGGCGAACAGTCTGGGCCCCTCAGAACACACACCGAGCCTGTATCGGCTGCATTCAACCTCCGGTTTGCCTGGTTGTCGTCACTCAGCACTAAGATCACGCTGAAATAACTGTTCAGCCCTTCTGAACTTTCAGAGGTAAAAGCCAACCAAGCCTTCAAAGGCAGTGACCACAGGATTGAAACGGCGCTTGGGAGAGACAGTCAGGACCCACCCGTTGCGTTGGTTACCTTGCAAAGGGAACAAACGGTCACCATTTGCATGGGATACCACCATAGCATAGAAATGACGTCACGGGCAGAGAAGATAACTTCATTGAAACCAGCGTGACAGGTGTGTAATCCCCTAGCCATCTCTCTCAACACAGTGGGGAAACCTTAAGGGCCCCTCCCAGCTCTGCCGTAAGGGCCTCTCCCAGCTCTCCCGTGAGCGCGATAGCCAGACCTAGGGAATCAAGATTGGCTTGGGACTATCGGCGTGTAATTACCGGCTCCTGATCCCACAAGTGCTGACAATTGAGGTCTCTTACACCATGTACCGGGGGCATGGCTCCCAGAGGGCAAGAAAATTCGCTGGGGGTCCTCAGCCCCAAGCTCTACAAACTTAGGGTCTGAGGGAGGCAAACAGGGAGAGTGTGCCCAGGCGTTCATGAAAACAGGGCTGCCAGGAGTAGAGTTCTGGCTTGTAACCACTATTGTGGTGAGCGTCACAGGTGAGCAGGGCATGGCTTGAGGAAGCACAAGAGAAGGCCCTAGGCACTCAGGAATGGAGATCCGCCAAGTCTGGGAGGAAGAGCTGCTGCACAGTGATTGGTTCCCACTTATTCAGAGGAGAAGCTTGGCCCAGTGCACACAGCTCCACCTACTGAAAGAGAAGTTAATTGAACTCTATGACTGCATGTATTATTATTTTTTTATTTATATTTTTTCTATTTCTTTCATTTTCATTTTTGTTGTTGTTGTTCTTTAACATTTTTTAATGTTTTTATTTTTTTTATTTTATCATTATTATTATTAATATTATTTTAAATTTTAATTTTCATTTTTAATTATAATTATTATATAAATTTTTTTCTTTCCTTATTTTCTATTTTTTTCTTTTGTCTTTTCATTTCTTTTCAATTTTCTTATTCCCCCTTACTTGAATTCTACCTGCCTACTCTCATTCTGTTTAGTGAATTCTTCCCTTCCCTTCTAATATCTTTCCTCCCAAGCATCAAATAAATTTATAAGAGTAAGCAGTAACTCAGCAGTCAAACAAAACAACAAGTAACATGAGCAACATAAAAAAAGCAAGGAAGAAAAGGAGTACAAACAATGATGGACAGCCTAAATATTCAGAAGGACCTAGAGTCATCAGAAAAATGGTCATATAAAGAACTCAAGGAATACCTTAGACAGATGGAATGGAACCTTAAAGAGGATACAAGACATCAAAACCAAATAGTGAAAGAACACATTGAAAATGAATTACATAAACAGATATAAAAAGAAATTAAGCATCTTTATTAGGAGATAGAGATTATAAAAAAATCAAACAATAATTCTAGAAATGAAGGAAATGATAAACCAAATTAAAAACTCAATTGAGAGTATCACTAACAAAGTGGAGCAAGTAGAAGACAGAATGTCAGATAATGAAGACAAAATATATTATCTTGAAAAAAGTCTAGCCAACAAAGAAATGCTGGTAAAAGGTCATGAGAAAAACATCCAAGAGATATGGGATAACATAAAACAACAACAACAAAAAAAACTTATGAGTCATCTGGATAGAGGAAGGTACAGAGATTCAAACCAAGGGAATGAGTAACCTGCTGAATGAAATAATTACAGAAAACTTTCCAGAAATAAAAATGGAAACGGATAAAAAAAATTGTAGATGCTTACAGGACACTGAGCACACAAAATCATAGTAGACCAATGCCAAGACACATTGTTATGAAGATATCCAATATACAAAGAGAAAATATTAAAAGCTACAAGAGAAAGGAGGCAGATTACAATCAGTGGCAAACCATAAATGTTAACAACGGATTTTTCATCACAGACGCTGAAAGTGAGAAGATCCTGGAACAACGTATTTCAAACAATTAAATACAATGGATGCCAACCAAGAAATCTGTATTCAGCAAAATTAAGCTTCAGGTAAGACAACGAAATAAAAATATTTTATGATAAACAAAAGCTAAAAGAATTTGCAGCTAGAAAACCAGCATTGCAAAGCATCTTAAGGGAAACACTACACGAGGAAAAAATGAATATCAACAACGAAAACCATCAGTTGGAAGTGCCTCAGTAATGACAGAGGGCGGGGGAAAAGCTAATCATGGATAAACAAACTAAATTTTAAAAAAAAGATAAATAATCTAAGACGAGTGGTGGCTTGTTCGGCAGATCGCCCCGCGGCTGGAGTCTGCGGCGCGCAGTGGGAAACGACAGGCTGGTGGCGCAGAGATACAGCGATGCTGATTCTGCGGGCTCCTGCCAGCTAGGCATTTGCTGAGCTCGGAGCTGAATTATGGGTTGGAGACGGGGGAAGGAAATGGTCCTGTTCTGTTCTCCACACCGGTCAGACCATGGAGGAAGCCAGCGGCCACCATCTTGGAGAGCTGACGTCACCATCCTTGTTTTCGACTGATTGCAGCTCTTTCAGCTATAGAACAGGTAATTTCAGGCTGACAATTGTCTGCGTCTCGCAGACAAATTGCTCAGACTTAGTGCTAAATAACACACGGAAACTGCTTCTTGGAGCCTGCTCCTATCAGAACACGCACCGAGCCCGGAGCGGCGGAGCTCCGGCTCCCGGAGCTGCTCTGGCCCAGGGCTATAGATCCCGCGGAAACTGCTTCTTGGAGCCTGCTCCTGTCGGAGCATGCACCAAGTCCGGAGAGGCCGAATTCTGGCTCCCGGAACGGCTCTGGCCCAGGGATAAAGAACCCGCGGAAACTGTTTCTCGGTCCGAGTCCTGCTGAATACTGTGGAGGCCAGAGGGGCGGAGCAGAGCCGCCGCTGGAGCCCGGAACAGGCCCAGCGACCTGCCGGCGTGGTGTCGTGTTGCCCCGGTTAGAGCAGGGGCCGAACAGAGCCGCCGCCCGCGCCCGGAACAGGTCCAGCGACCTGCCGGCGTGGTTGTCAAGAAACCCCAATTAGAGTAGGGGGAAAGCAGATTCTCCACCCGCGTCTGCTAGGTAGGCAGGCCTGTGACAGACTGGCAGAACAGCCCCAGCAGACTGCCGGCGTGGTAGACACGTCACACCACTTGGGGGAGGGGCAGAGCAGAGCCGCTCCCCGAGCCCGGATCAGGCCCAGCAACCCACCAGCATGGCAGTCACATCACTCCATTTGGAGTAGGGGCAGAGCAGAGCCGCCGCCCGAGCCTGCAAGGTAGAGAGACTTGCAACCGACCGGCGGAACAGGCCCAGCAGTCTACTGGTGTGGTAGACACGTCACACAAATTGGCGGAGGGGCAGAGCAGAGCTGCCTCCCGAGTCCGCAAGGTAGGCAGACCCGCGTCCGACCGTCAGATCAGGCCCAGTGGCCTGCTGGTGTGGTAGACACGTCACCCGTCATCCCAATTAGAGTAGGGGCAGAGCAGAGCCTTCACCCGCGGTCAGAGCAGACCTAGCAGCCGGACAGCGTCGTAGTCACGTCAACCCAATTGGATCAGGGACAGACCAGAGCCGCCACCCGCGCCCAGAACAGGTCCAGCGACCTGCCGGCGTAGTAGACAAGACACCCCAATTGGAGTAGGGGCAAAGCAGATCCTTCACCCGCGCCCGCAAGGTAGGCAGGCCTGTGACAGACTGGCGGAACAGGCCCAGCGGCCTGCCAGCATGGTAGACACGTCACACCACTTGGGGGAGGGGCAGAGCAGAACAGAGTCGCTCCCCGAGCCCGCATCAGGCCCAGCGGCCTGCCGGCGTGGCAGCCACATCACCCCATTTGGAGTAGGGGCAGAGCAGAGCCACCGCCCGAGCCTGCAAGGTAGACAGACTTGCGACCGACCCGCAGAACAGGCCCAGCGGTCTATTGGTGTGGTAGACACGTCACACCAATTGGAGGAGGGGCAGAGCAGAGCCACCTCCTGAGCCGCAATGTAGGCAGACCTGCGACCTACCGGCGGATCAGGCCCAGCGGCCTGCTGGTGTGGTAGACACGCCACCCGTCACCCCAATTGGAGTAGGGGCAGAGCAGAGCCTTCGCCTGCGGTCGGAGCAGGCCCAGCGGCCCGACAGCGTCGTAGTCACGTCAACCCAATTGGAGCAGGGACAGAGCAGAGCCGCCACCCGTGCCCAGAACAGGTCCAGCGACCTGCCGGCGTAGTAGTCACGACACCCCAATAGAGAAGGGGCAGAGCAGAGCCGCCGCCCGCGCCTGCAAGGTAGTCAGATCTGCGACTGACCGGCAGAACAGGCCCAGGGGTTTGCGGACGTTGCAGACACGTCACCCTAACTGAAGCAGGGGCAGAGCAGAGCCGCTGCCTGCGCCTGGAACAGGCCCAGAGGCCCGCCGGCATGGTAGTTACATCACCCCCATTGGAGTAGGAGTAGAGCTGCAGCCCACGCCCGGAACAGGCCCAGCAACCCGCCGGCGTGGTATCACGTCGCCCCAATTGGAGAAGGGGCAGAGCAGAGCCGCCTCCCGTGCCTGGAACAGGCCCAGCGACCCGCAGGCATGGTAGTCATGACACCCCAATTGGAGTAGGGGCAGAACAGAGCCGCCGCCTGCGCCTGCAAGGTAGTCAGATCCGCGACTAACTGGCAGAACAGGCCCAGGGGTTCATGGACAAGGTAGAAACGTCACACCAATTGGAGGAAGGGCAGAGCAGAGCCGCTGCCCGCGCCTCCAAGGTAGGCAGACCTGCGACCAACCGGCAGAACAGTCCCAGCGGCCCGCCAGCATGGTAGACAGATCACCCCAATTGGAGGAGGAGCAGAGCTGCTGCCCGCCCCTGCAAGGGAGACTTTTCAACTATACAAGAGCAATATAAATATATAGGGGGAAAGTTTCAAAAACACAACAGTTTCACCAAGCAGAAAGAAACACGAGCAATATGAAAAGACAAGGAAAGAAAGGACCACAAGCAATGCAGGTCAACTCAACTTTAGAAGAGGTAATAGCTGCAGCAGATGGAATGTCAGATAAAGAATTCAGGATATACATGCTGCAGATGATCTGGAGTCTCAAGGAAGACATTAGACAGCAAAATCAGACAATGAAAGATCACTTCGACCACTTCGACAATGTATTACATAAACAAATCCAAGAAGCAAAAGATCAACTATACAGAGAGATAGAGGTAATAAAAAACAAACAAACAGAAATCCTAGAAATGCAGGAATCAATAAACCAACTTAAAAACTCAATTGAGAATACTACCAGCAGAGTAGAACACTTAGAAGATAGAACATCAGACAATGAAGACAAAGTATTTCAACTTGAAAAGAACATAGACAGCTCAGCAAAACTGTTAAGAAACCATGAGCAGAACATCCAAGAAATATGGGATAATATAAAGAGACCAAACTTAAGAGTCATTGGGATACAGGAAGGTATAGAGATCCAAACCAAAGGAATGAGCGACCTATTCAATGAAATAACACGAGAAAACTTCCCAGACTTGAAGAATGAGACAGAATCCCAAATCCTAGAAGCATACAGGACGCTGAATGTGCAAAATCATAAGAGATCCACACCTAGACACATTATAATGAAGATGCCCAACATACAGAATAAGGAGAGAATTTTAAAAGCTACAAGAGAAAGGAAGCAGATTACATTTAGGGGTAAACCAATCAGGATAACAGCTGATCTTTCAACACAGACTCTGAAAGCTAGAAGATCCTGGAATAACATATTTCAAAAACTGAAAGAAAATGGGTTCCAACCAAGAATCATGTATCCAGCGAAATTAAGCTTCAGGATGGAAGATGAAATTAAAACCTTCCACGATAAACAAAAGTTAAAAGAATTTGCAGCTAGAAAACCATGTCTTCAAAACATCCTCAGCAAAACATTACAGGAAGAGGAAATGGAAAATAACAATGAAAACCAAGAGTGGGAGGTAGGACTGTAAAGGGGGGAAAAATAATCAAAAAGGAAAACAAACCATGTTTAGTAACATAAATAAACAAATATGGCTGGAAGAACAACCCATATCTCAATAATAACCCTAAATGTTAATGGCTTAAACTCACCAATCAAGAGACACAGGCTAGTAGAATGGATCACAAAACAAGACCGAACGATATGCTGCCTATAGGAGACGCATTTGATAGGAAAAGACATACATAGACTGAAGGTGAAAGGATGGGAAAAATCATATCACTCATATGGACTTCGGAAACAAGCAGGAGTGTCCATACTCATATCAAATAAAATAGATTTCAAGCCAAAGTTAATCAAAAGGTATAAAGAGGGACACTACATACTGCTCAAGGGAACCATACACCAACAAGACATAACTATCATAAATATATATGCCCCAAACAATGGTGCAGCTATGTTCATCAAACAAACTGTTCTCAAGTTTAAGAGTCTAATAGACCAACATACAATAATCATGGGAGACTTCAACACACCTCTCTCACCACTAGACAGATCTTTCAAACAAAAGTTGAAAAAGGAAACTATAGAACTCAATAACACAATTAATAACCTAGACTTAATTGATATATATAGAATATACCACCCAACATCAAGCAGTTACACTTTTTTCTCAGCAGCACATGGATCCTTCTCAAAAATAGATCATATATTATGTCACAGGGCAACTCTTAGACAATATAAAGGAGTGGAGATAATACCATGCATCTTATCTGATCATAATGGAATGAAACTGAAAATCAACGATAAAAGAAGGAAGGAAAAAACATGCATCACTTGGAGAATGAACAATTGGTTACTAAATGATCAATGGGTTATAGAAGACATCAAGGAGGAAATTAAAAAATTCTTAGAGATAAATGAAAGCACAGACACAACATATTGGAATCTATGGGACACAATAAAAGCAGTTCTAAGAGGAAAATTCATTGCTTGGAGTTCATTCCTTAAAAAAAGAAAAAACCAACAAATAAATGATCTCATACTCCATCTCAAAATCCTAGAAAAAGAAGAGCAAAACAACAGCAAAAGAAGTAGAAGGCAAGAAATTATTAAAATCAGAGCCAAAATTAATGAAATCGAAACAAAAGAAACAATTGAAAAGATTGACAAAACTAAAAGTTGGTTCTTTGAAAAAATAAATAAAATCGACAGACCCTTAGCCATGCTAACGAAGAGAAGAAGAGAGAGAAATCAAATTACTAGCATACGGGATGAAAAAGGCAATATCACAACAGACACTTCAGAAATACAGAAGATAACCAGAAACTATTTTGAATCCTTATACTCCAATAAAATAGAAGATAGTGAAGGCATCGAAAAATTTCTTAAGTCATATGACCTGCCCAGATTAAGGCAGGAGGATATAGACAACCTAAACAGACCAATAACAATTGAGGAAATAGAAGAAACCATCAAAAGACTACCAACTAAGGAAAGCCCAGGACCGGATGGGTATACAGCAGAGTTTTACAAAACCTTTAAAGAGGAACTAATACCAATACTTTTCAAGCTATTTCAGGAAATAGAGAAAGAGGGAGAACTTCCAAATTCATTCTACGAGGCCAACATCACCCTGATTCCTAAACCAGACAAAGACACTTCAAAGAAAGAAAACTAGAGACCAATATCTCTAATGAACCTAGATGCAAAAATCCTCAATAAAATTCTGGCAAATCGGATTCAAAAACATATCAAAAAAAATTGTGCACCATGATCAAGTAGGATTCATCCCTGGGATGCAAGGCTGGTTCAATATACAAAAATCAATTAATGTTATTCACCACATCAATAGACTTAAAAATAAGAACCATATGATCATCTCGATAGATGCAGAAAAAGGATTCGACAAAGTACAGCATCCCTTTATGTTCAAAACGCTAGAAAAACTAGGGATAACAGGAACTAACCTCAACATTGTAAAAGCAATCTATGCTAAGCCTCAGGCTAGCATCATTCTGAATAGAGAAAAATTGAAGGCATTCCCTCTAAAATCTGGAACAAGACAGGGATGCTATCTCTCACCACTTCTGTTCAACATACTTCTCGAAACACTGGCCAGAGCAATTAGACAGACGAAAGAAATTAAAGGCATAAAAATAGGAAAAGAAGAACTTAAATTATCACTATTTGCAGATGACATGATTCTATACCGAGCAGACCCAAAAGGGTCTACAAAGAAACTATTAGAGCTAATAAATGAATTCAGCAAAGTGGCAGGATATAAAATCAACACGTATAGATCAAAGGCATTCCTGTATATCAGCGACAAATCCTCTGAAATGAAAATGAGGACAACCACTCCATTCACAGTATCCGCCCCCAAAAATAAAATACTTAGGAATCAACCTAACAAAAGAGGTGAAAGACTTATACAATAGAAACTACAGAACCCTAAAGAGAGAAATAGAAGAAGATCTTAGAAGATGGAAAAATATTCCCTGTTCATGGATAGGCAGAACTAACATCATCAAAATGACGATATTACCAAAAGTTCTCTATAGGTTTAATGCAATGCCAATCAAAATCCCAATGGCATTTCTTATAGAAATAGAGAAAGCAATCATGACATTCATATGGAAAAATAAAAGACCCAGAATAGCAAAAACAATGCTAAGCAGGAATGGTGAATCAGGCGGTATAGCGATACCAGACTTCAAACTATACTACAGAGCAATAGTAACAAAAACAGCATGGTACTGGTACCAAAACAGGCGGGTGGACCAATGGTACAGAATAGAGGAGACAGAAACCAATCCACAAAACTACAACTATCTTATATTTGATAAAGGGGCTAAAAGCATGCAATGGAGGAAGGATAGCATCTTCAACAAATGGTGCTGGGAAAACTGGAAATCCATATGCAACAAAATGAAACTGAATCCCTTTCTCTCGCCATGCACAAAAGTTAACTCAAAATGGATCAAGGAGCTTGATATCAAATCAGAGACATGGCGTCTGATAGAAGAAAAAGTCGGCTACGATCTACATACTGTGGGCTCAGGCTCCAAATTCCTCAATAGGACACTCATAGCACAACAGTTAATAACTAGAATCAACAAATGGGACTTACTCAAACTAAAAAGTTTTTTCTCAGCAAAAGAAACAATAAGAGAGGTAAATAGGGAGCCTACATCCTGGGAACAAATCTTTACTCCTCACACTTCAGATAGAGCCCTAATATACAGAGTATACAAAGAACTCAAAAAATTAGACCAACAAGATAACAAATAACCCAATCAACAAATTGGCCAAAGACATGAACAGACACTTCTCAGAGGAGGACATACAATCAATCAACAAGTACATGAAAAAATGCTCACCATCCCTAGCAGTCAGAGAAATGCAAATCAAAACCACCCTAAGATATCATCTCACTCCAGTAAGATTGGCAGCCATTATGAAGTCAAACAACAACAAGTGCTGGCGAGGATGTGGGGAAAAGGGTACACTTGTTCATTGTTGGTGGAACTGCAAATTGGTGCAGCCAATCTTGAAAGCAGTATGGAGATTTCTTGGAAAGCTGGGAATGGAACCACCATTTGACCCAGCTATTCCCCTTCTCGGTCTATTCCCTAAAGACCTAAATAGAGCATGCTACAGGGACACTGCTACATCGATGTTCATAGCAGCACAATTCACAATAGCAAGACTGTGGAACCAACCTAGATGCCCTTCAATAGACGAATGGATAAAAAAATGTGGCATTTATACACAATGGAGTATTTCTCTGGATTAAGAAATGACAAAATCATAGAATTTGGAGGGAAATGGATGGCATTAGAGCATATTATGCTAAGTAAAGCCAGCCAATCCCTAAAAAACAAATGCCAAATGTCTTCTTTGATATAAGGAGAGTAACTAAGAACAGAGTAGGGACGAAGAGCATGAGAAGAATATTAACATTAAACAGGGACGAGAGGTGGGAGGGAAAGGGAGGGAGAATTGAAATTGCATGGAAATGGAAGGAGACCCACAGGGTTATACAAAATTACATACATGAGGTAGCGAGGGGAAAGGGAAAAATAATACAAGGGGGAGATATGAACTGCAGTAGAGGGGGTAGAGAGAGAAGAGGGGAGGGGAGGGGAGGGGAGGGGATAGTAAAGGATAGGAAAGGCAGCAGAATACAACAGACCCTAGTATGGCAATATATAAATCAATGGAAGTGTAACTGATGTGATTCTGCAATTTGTATACGGGGTAAAAATGGGAGTTCATAACCCACTTGAATCAAAGTGTGAAATATGATATATCAAGAACTATGTATTGTTTTGAACAACCAACAACAACAAAAAAAAAGACGGGTGGCAATACAAATCATATATCAATAGTAACTCTAAATGTTAATGGCTTAAACTCTCCAGTAAAGTGGCATAGGCTTGTAACGTGGATTAAAAAAAACAAATCCAACAATATGTTGCTTCCAGGAGACACATCTGAATGAAAAAGACATACACAGGCTGAAGGTGAAAGGTTGGGAAAAATTATACCATGCACACGGTCCTTGTAAGCAAGCAGGGGTGGCCATCCTCATATGGAATAAAATCGACTTCAAGACTAATTTAATCAAAAGGGATAAGGAAGGACATTATATACTGTTAAAAGGAACCACTCACCAACAAGACATAACAATTATCAATATTTACACAGCAAATAATGGTGCTGCGACATTTATAAAACAAATTCTCCTCAAGTTCAGGAATCAAATAGACCACAACACAATAATTATGGGAGACTTCAACTCACCTCTCTCACCATTGGACAGATCCTCCAAACAAAATTTGAATAAAGAAAATATAGAATTCAATATCACAATCAATATCCTAGACTTAACTGACATATATAGAATATATCAACAATCATCAAGTGGATATACTTTTTTCTCACCAGCACATGGATCCTTCTCAAAAATAGACCATATATTATACCATAGGGCAACACTCAGTAAATATAAATGGGTGGAGATAATACCATGAATTTTTTTCTGATCACAATGGAATGAAACTGGAAACCAATGGTAAAAGAAGGAAGGAAAAATCCTACATCACATGGAAAATGAACAATATGTTACTGAATGATCAATGGGTTACAGAAGACATAAAGGAGGACATCAAAAAATTCTTAGAGATAAATGAAAATACAGACACAACATATCAGATTCAATGGGACACAATGAAACAAGATTCAAGAGGCAAATTCATTGCCTGGAGGTCATTCCTCAAAAAAAGAAAAAAACAAAAACAACAAATAAATGAGCTCTCACTTCATCTCAAAGCCCTAGAAAAGGAAGACCAAACAACAGCAAATGTAGCAGAAGGCAAGAAATAATTAAAATCAGAGCATAAATCACGAAATTGAAACAAAAGAAACTATTAAAAAAATTAACAAAATTAAAAGTTGGTTCTTCGAAAAAATAAATAAGATGGACAGACCCTTAGCCATGCTAACGAGGAGAAGAAGAGAGAGAACTCAAATTACTAACATACGGGATGAAAAAGGCAATATCACAACAGATGCTACATAAATACAGAAGACAATTAGAAATTATTTTGAAAACCTATATTCCAATAAAATAGAATATAGTGAAGACATCGATACATTTGTTAAGTCATATGATTTGCCTAGAATGAGTCAGGAGGATACACACAATTTAAACAGACCAATATCAATCGATAAAATAGAAGAAGCAATCAAACGACTACCAACCAAGAAAAGCCCAGGACCGGATGGGTATACAGCGGAGTTTTACAAAACCTTTAAAGAAGAATTAATACCAATACTTTTCAAGTTATTCAGGAAATAGAAAAACAGGGAGCTCTGGCAAATTCATTCTATGAGGCCAACATCACCCTGATTCTGAAACCAGACAAAGACACCTCAATGAAAGAAAACTACAGACCAATATCTCTGATGAACCTATATGCAAAAATTTTCATTAAAATTCTGGTGATTTGGATACAAAGGCACATCAAAAAAATTGTGCACCATGATCAACTAGGATTCATCCCTGGGATGCAAGGAGGGTTCAATATATGGAAATCAATAAATGTTATTCAAAACATCAATAGACTTAAGAATAAGAACCATAAGATCATCTTGATAGATGCAGAAAAACCATTAGACAAAGTAGAGCATTCCTTTATGTTCAAAACATTAGAAAAACTAGGGATAACAGGAACATACCTCGACATTGTAAAAGCTATCTATGTTAAGCCTCAGGCTAGCATCATTCTGAATGGAGAAAAATTGAAGGCATTCCCTCTAAAATCTGGAACAAGACAGGGATGTCCTCTATCACCACTTCTATTCAATATAGTTCTCGAAAAACTGGCCACAGCAATTAGACAGATGAAAGACATTAAAGGCATAAAAATAGGAAAAAAAGAACTTAAATTATCACTATTTGAAGATGACATGATTCTATACATAGAAGGCCCAAAAGGGTCTAGAGAAAATACTACTAGAACTAATAAATGACTTCAGCAATGTGGCAGGAAATGAAATCAACATGCATAAATCAAAGGCATTTCTGTATATCAGCGACAAAACTTCTGAAAAGAAAATGAGGAAAAACAATGCATTCACAATATCCTCATAAAAAATTAAATACTTGGGAATCAACCTAACAAAAGAGGTGAAAGATTTATACAATGCAAACTACAGAACCCTAAAAAGAGAAGTAGAATAAGATCTTAGAAGATGGAAAAATATACCCTGTTCATGGATAGGCAGAACTAACATCATCAAAATGGCGATATTACCAAAAGTTCTCTATAGGTTTAATGAAATGCCAATCTAAATCCCAAAGGAATTTTTTGTAGAAATAGATAAACCAATCATGAAATTCATATGGAAAAATAAACGACCCAGAATAGCAAAAGCAATTCTAAGCAGGAAGTGTGAATCAGGTGGTATAGCGATACCAGATTTCAAACTATATTACAGAGCAATAATAACAAAAACAGCATGGTACTGGTACCAAAACAGGCGGGTGGACCAATGGTACAGAATGGAGGACACAGAGACTAATCCAAAAAGCTACAACTATCTTATATTTGATAAAGGAGCTAAAAGCATGCAATGGAGGAAGGATAGCATCTTCAACCAATCATGTTGGGAAAACTGGAAATCCATATGCAACAAAATGAAACTGAATCCCTTTCTCTCGCCATGCACAAAAGTTAACTCAAAGTGGATCAAGGAGCTAGATTCAAATCAGAGACTCTGCATCTGATAGAAGAAAAAGTTGGTTCCGATCTACATATTGTATGGTCAGGCTCCAAATTCCTTAATAGGACACCCATAGCACAAGATTTAATAACAAGAATCAACAAATGGGAGTTACTTAAACTGAAATTTTTTTTCTCAGAAAGAGAAACAATAAGAGAGGTAAATATGGAGCCTAGATCATGGGAACAAATTTTTACTCCTCACCCTTCAGATGGAGCCCTAATATCCAGAGTATACAAAGTATACAAAAAACTCAAATAATTAGACAATAAGATAACAAATAACCCAATGGGCCAAGGACCTGAACAGACACTTCTCAGAGGAGGACATAGAATCAATCAAAAAGTACATGAAAAAATGCTCTCCATTTCTTGCAGTCAGAGAAATGCAAATCAAAACCACCCTAAAATACCACCTCAATCCAGTGAGATTGGCAGCCATTATGAAGTCAAACAACAACAAGTGCTGGCGAGGATGTGGGCAAAAGCGTACTGTTGTACATTGCTGATGGGACTGAAACTGGTGCAGCCAATTTGGAAAGCAGTATGGAGATTCCTGGAAAAGCCGGGAATGGAAGCACTATTTGACCCAGCTATTGCCCTTCTCGGACTATTCCCTGAAGACCTTAAAAGAGCGTACTACAGGGATACTGCCACATCGATGTTCATAGCAGCACAATTCACAATTGCTACACTGTGGAACCAACCCAGATTCCCTTCAATAGATGAATGGATTAAAAAAATGTTTTTTTTTATATACTATGGAGGATTACGCAGCACTAAAAAATGACAAAATCATTGAATTTGCAGGGAAATGCATGGCACTAGAGCAGATAATGCTTAATGAAGCTAGCCAATCCCCCCAAAAAAAACAAATACCAAATGACTTCTTTGATATAATGAGAACAACTATGAACAGAGCAGAGAGGAAGACCATGAAGAAAAGATTAACATTAAGCAGAGACATGAGGTGGGAGGGAAAGGTAGAGAAAAGAGAAATTGCATGGTAATGGAGGGAGACCCTTATTGTTACAAAAAATTTCATATAAGAAGTTGTGAGTATAATTGGAAAATAAACAATAAGAGAAATGTATTACAGTAGGTAGGGTAGAGAGAGAAGATGGGAAGAGAGGGGAGGGGGGATAGTAGAGCATAGGAAAGGTAGCAGAATACAACAGTAACTAATAAGACATTATGTAAAAATATGGATGTGTAACTGATGTGATTCTGCATTCTGTATTTGGAGTAAAAATGGGAGTTCATAACCCACTTGAATCTAATGTATGAAATATGATATGTCAAGAGCTTTGTAATGTTTTGAGCAACCAATAAAAGAAAAAAAAGTAGCAATATATATGCCAATCGAAATTCATCATGAAATATATATAATCCAAAGATCGAAAAATATTCATTTTACTGAACATGGATTTATGTATAATGTTATTCAACTAGGAAGCTCACCCGTAGGTTGAATTTTCAGTTCCAACAGCGTTTAGGAGGAGTGATCTCTTCTCACAATTTGCATCTGCCAATTCAGCCACCTCACATGTGTGTACAAGTGATATCAGGTAGGATTCTATATGTGCATATAAAATACATGTGCTGAATAGGCTACAGAGAAAGGGAGACAGGGATTCACATATTTGTTAATTTTAAAAACACATGTAGAACTATTTCAACAAAAAATTGACTAGATTTAAAACTCCTACATTATATAATGCAAAAGGCAATTCCAACTATACACCATGCCTCCTCTGAACTGCTTTTATTTCTATTCTTTTTGGGTTATTTTTCACCATCATTTTAGGATTATTAGTCAGAGACTAGTAGGGTACGGGTTAGTGTCAGGGATTAAGTATTTCAAATGGAAAATTGGAAAATGAATCCAATGTGTATGTAAATATGTGTTATACCAAAATCTTCCCACTCACATCCAGAACAATGCCTCGACATTACCTTCGCCCCAAGTAAGACACAATTAGGGTAGAAAAGTGTAAAAATCTAGGAATACATATATGGAATGGAATATGCTCGGGAGTTCACAACCTTGGAGGTGGTAGAGAAGTTTCCAAAAGTAAAGGACAGGGTAAATACTCCACAAACAAGGAGCTCTGCTGGCCTAAGAATTCTTGGGAAATGGCCTCTGAGGTTGGGATCCTGAAATATATGTTGCTGTCATGAGCTTTAGCTTTCTTTTGTAGTGAGACAATCAAAGCTGGTTTTGCATCTATGTGACCGGAAAGAGATGGTTTCTTATATTCCACTGAACATGAGGCAGCAGTGCTCAATTCTCTCTTTGTAGGTAAACTGTGGCCACTGGAGGCTAAGTGTCTCCCAGTGGGGACTGTGAAAACATTTGGTCATCCTCCACTTTTCATGGTGTTTTTTGCTGCTGCACTGGGAATTTGGTATGTGCTTCACAAAATATAAGAAGTTCATCTGGGATACAGTGCTGGAGGGAGTTCTGTCACTTGTGGTGGGTCAGGGTCTGCAGGAGAATGCACCAACCAGGCTTCTATCCCACAGAGCTTGCCCCAATAACCATAGTAACCTTATTCTGAACATTGCCCTTAGAACTCTCCATATAACAAGATTCCTTTACATATAAGGGTCTCATGTCTGCACTATATCAGTCACAAGCCATTTGGAAGCCAATGGCAGATCCACATGGCCCCTCCATGATGTTTTATCACACACCTTTCCACCACTTCTCTAGGCCCACTACTCAGCAGACTCCAAATTACTGGCATCTCGTGTTCTACACCATTTTCATGAAACCCAGTCAAAAAAGGCACTGTCTGGTATACACATGATAAGCAACAGGACATCAAATTTTCTGCAGTTCCACCTGGTCATGGGAATTTCAAAAATTTCATGGTATTTATTTAGCAATTTTTCAAAAATGAAGTTAGAGGCACTGTGGGTCTCAATTCATTCAGGAACCATTAAGTGTTGAGAAAGTTCATTTCAATGAAAGCTCTGGAGAACTCTCACATTCAAGGCTTCTCAAAGAGTTACCAAATGGTCACATAAAGCCAGGCCAATTGACGTCTACAATGTGAGGTCCATGTGTGTTTTGACTCTCATCTATGGTTGCCAAGTCTTTCAGAATAAAATCATGTGATATCCTTGCTGAGATTCCCAGGCCTCTGTGGAAAGCCACCCTGGGCATAGATCTCAGTTTCCAAGAGCGAGTCTTATGTGTGTCCTTCTAAAAATCCCAAAACAATTCATGGCAATACTTCTCTGAGGTCAATTCCAGAATGCAGTCTCTAAGGGGAATCACACCAGAGTTCAAGCCCAGGTGGACCCAGTCATCCCTTCCAACTGCCACAAAAATTACCACAATTAAAACCAAAACACTCCCACAGGGTTATCATCTTCTTCCATGTAGACACTCATCATAACTTCTAGCTGGAGGTTTCTATGAGCCCAAGGTAGTGTCCAAAATAAGCTCACTTGCCCCTTATTTGCCTAAAATCATGGTGGCCTGGACACTCTTCCTGTAAACCAGGAGTGATCAAATATTCCTGCTGTTAAAGTGTTCCACTTCTCCAATTTCGGCCTACTGGCTGTAGAGTATAGATTCTTTATGTGATTTGGAGTCATGAGAAAACCCAAGCACATATGGTCTAGCCTCTGCAGGGATTTCAAGAACTCATTTGACCCAAAGGATCGCTATTCTCACTTGATGGAGTTCAGGAACATAAAACAAGAAGGCAAAAATATTCATCCACAATGACTGCTCTTTTGGACATTTTAGTTTTGGAAGCACATGGGATCTTTCTTTAGATCCATCAGGTGCTGAGAATCTAAGCCACAACCTCATACAAGGACAAGAGGCTGATTCAGACACATCCCATTCCAAAGCAATTAAGCAAAGAGCCACAGGTGGTGTCCATTCATTTCCAAATGAAAACAGTGTTCTTCCGGCTACACAAAGGGGTGGCCTGAGGCAAAGACCTTTCTGACATTCAGGGTAATAGAAATGGAATTAAGCAAATGGCCCAAAGAAGGGTTTCTCCAGTGAGACTTTACTGGTCACACTGATATCTGAGTTTTCTGAGATGCTCTCATTCCCTTCAACTATCCAGAACATGGCCATGTCACAGAGCCTTGTAGTGTTACATATCTGGGAAACAAAACCATGAGTCTATTCTGGAGAGTGGCCAGAATTCACGAAGAAAACTTGAACTTTAGAAGATAGTAGATGTTGCCCATCCATAAGGCAAGCTGCAGTCCATTCATTAATTGGGCAGTATGAATCGCAGAAGCTTTCAACTAGAGACAACACATCCATTGATGCATTTTCTTTTCTAATGTCTACAACCATGGATACAGTGGGATACACAGACATAGAAACACTCAATATGTCAAACGACTTACTAGAAACAGTCCACTCCAAACCAAACAAACCACCTTTCCTACCTATTCTCAGAACATGAGAAAATACCACAAACTCACACCTACAATGGCAAAGGCACTTCCTTCCCCCAAATAGGTCTGTGACTATCTGGAGTGTCTTCTGACAGGTGGGCCATATTATGTTCCCCCAAAATGGCCTGTCCTGTTTCAGATCTGGTCTCCTTGTCCAACTCTGTGAAGTTGTAAGGAGCCAGCGGTGAGCCACTACCTGCTTTCTCAGGAAAGGCCCCTCTTCAGAGCTCTGCTGGCATTTGGCCATCCTCACAACAGTAGGTACCAAGAAAGACTGACTATGTCTTTGGGAAAAACAAACAAGTTAGCCCACTGGGTCTGGAGTGGGACTGGCTCTGGGTGCCTGGCTTCCTGGATCCCAAGTTCAGAGAATTCCATCACCAAAGAAGTGAAGTGAGGTCACTTTTTTCAGGAACTGAATATGGTCACTGCCTTGGTAACCACTTTGTCCTAACAGTTGCTTCCAAGGTTCCCATGAGATAGAGGCTGCCCCAACATCCTGTGACACATTCAGAAGTTAGAATGGTATATCAACCATAGGCACCCTGGAACAGCTCTCCACAGAGGCCTGGTTTGGTCCATCTTCTCTACATTAAGAAGAGAGAGGCTGATTCAGACACATCAATTCATCCTGACCAGGTTGTTTGCCATGGAAGATGACTATTGCTCTCTCAGGTCCTACATAGCTGCCTACATCTTCTCCAAGGATCATTTCACCATGGATCTTTGAGGTTCTCAGCAGGTGGAAGATCTTCTACATTCCTATATTGTAAGACCCACTCTGTCGCTGCTCTTAAGTTAGTTATATTGAGGGAACAGTGTATGGTTAGGGTTAATAACATGTTCGATTTGGGTTACGAATCATTCTGCAGAATGAATAATGGTATTGGCAACCTGCGATATTTACAAGAGTATACATGTGAAATATAGGTATGAAAGCAGAAATCTAGGTAAGATTTGAAGCCCAGAAGGGCATTGGGGACTTGAGTGGGATACTTAACTTTGAGTAATGTGCTGCACAGATGTCTCAGATAAATCAATATACACTGGCATCGGACCTTGTACCTTGGATGATTGAATGTTGAAGAGAACATCCAGTCAAAAACCGATAGTCGGTAGGATTAGGAAGGTAGTTGGTAGGTTTAGAAAGAAGAGTGAGTATAGGATTTGGACCAAAAGTTCTTCAGCAATAGGGTTTCGGGTAGAGAGTGTATGTAAATGTCAGCACATGTGAAGAGTCAGTCACAATGATGAACTGGGGAAAACATGTAGGAAAGCAGATATCAATAGAGACATTAGGAAATCAAGCAAAGTATAAAGTGTGTGATTGGGTTAGACATTTTCAACAGGTTTGAAGTTGAATATATAATCTTAGGAAGAAACAAATATGTAGTCACCAATAGGATTGATATTTGAGAGCATTAGGCAACCTGGACATGGATGTTTTTAGTAATGCATGCTATCTTTCCATTTAGACTTTGGTACAATTGTAAGTGTGACCTTGCTTTTTGTGTCCGGAATATTTCTGTGATAAAATGTGTATGTAGATCAGGTGACATGAGTATTTCTTCCACCAATTCTGGGAGCAATATTTTGAAGATTTATAAATTAGTATGGGGGTACAAATAGGTGTACCCTGTTTCTATTAATATTGACATAATGCATGAATAGACCATACTGTGAATAAATAATATAACTGGATCCACTTTAAATAATGGATTGAATGGATATCTGAAAATATATAAGAAGTGTTATATTGATATACAATCATTAATTCCAACCAGTTATATATCTAATGATTATCTTATGTTTATGGTTAATCATGAAGGGTGTGTGAGTTTTCCTTCAAAATTGATTATGGAAATCGAAAACAATATATTTGGAAAAAAAGTCTCATGAATAGACCAGTCAAGAAACATAGAGAAATACATGTGTTCTGGAGCAGGAAGTGACTGAAAGTGAATCAAATGCATATAAATTTGCTAACTAGTGAATGAAATATATATCCTATGATGTGCATAAACTGAAGAAATAGTAATGTACCAGTGTGGAATAAAAATTAACGTCAAAATACACATCGTGACCATAGGAACCAACATGCATTGATGTTAAACTGGGTCAGTTAATGTAGACATATTAGAATTTGTATGCACCTTTCACTGAAGTTCGTTTTCAGTACTAGGAAACAAATATGTATTTCAGGTGTATGAGTATTTCTAAGAATAATCTTGTGAAAAGTTGATTATTAATCCACATACATGAACATGAATGAATTTAGGCAGTGTATATAAGACAAATATTTTTTCATATTTTTAAAAATCTGGAGAGTATATATATATACATATATATATATATATATACATATATATATATATATATATATATATATATATATATATATATATATATACACACACACACAGACACACACAAACACAGAAATTAAAAAGTAGCAATATATTTGCCAATCGAAATTCATCATGAAATATATATCATAAAGATGCAAAAACATTCATTTTACTAAACATGGGTTTATGTATAAGGTTGTTTCACTGGGAAGCTCACCCATAGGTTGAATTTTCAGTTCTAACAGCGTTTAGGACGAGTGATCACTTCTCACAATTTGTATCTGCCAAGTCATGTAACTCAAAAGAATGTACGTGTTGTACCATGTAGGATTCTATTTGTGCATATAAAAATACATGTGCTGAATAGGCTCCAGAAAATGGGATACAGTAATTCACATATTTGTTAACTTTAAAAACACATGGAGAACTATTTCAATTAAAAATTGACTAGATTCATAATACCTACCCTTTATCATGCAAAAGGCAATTCCAACCCTGAACTGCATGTATTTACGTACTGTTTGGGTTATTTTTCTCCATCATATTAGGATTAGTAGTCAGAGTCTATTAGAATATGGGTTAGTGTCAGGGATTCATAATTTCGAATGGAAAAATAGGAAAATTAATCCAATGTGTATGCAAATATGTGCTAAAACAAATCTTCCGACTCTCATCCAGAACAATGCCTTGAAATTATCTTCGCCCCAAGTAA